>NC_092163.1:80390357-80625357 GCF_045791955.1 Oncorhynchus clarkii lewisi | reverse complement strand
GAGATGGAGAGAGGGTGAAGGAGATGGAGAGAGGGTGAAGGAGATGGAGAGAGGGTGAAGGAGATGGAGAGAGGGTAAAGGAGATGGAGAGAGGGTGAAGGAGACGGAGAGAGGGTGAAGGAGATGGAGAGAGGGTGAAGGAGATGGAGAGAGGGTGAAGGAGAGGGTGAAGGAGATGGAGAGAGGGTGAAGGAGACGGAGAGAGGGTGAAGGAGACGGAGAGAGGGTGAAGGAGATGGAGAGAGGGTGAAGGAGATGGAGAGAGGGTGAAGGAGATGGAGAGAGGGTAAAGGAGATGGAGAGAGGGTGAAGGAGACGGAGAGAGGGTGAAGGAGATGGAGAGAGGGTGAAGGAGATGGAGAGAGGGTGAAGGAGAGGGTGAAGGAGATGGAGAGAGGGTGAAGGAGAGGGTGAAGGAGATGGAGAGAGGGTGAAGGAGATGGAGAGAGGGTGAAGGAGACGGAGAGAGGGTGAAGGAGATGGAGAGAGGGTGAAGGAGATGGAGAGAGGGTGAAGGAGATGGAGAGAGGGTGAAGGAGATGGAGAGAGGGTGAAGGAGATGGAGAGAGGGTGAAGGAGCTGGAGAGAGGGTGAAGGAGATGGAGAGAGGGTAAAGGAGAGGGAGAGAGGGTAAAGGAGCTGGAGAGAGGGTGAAGGAGATGGAGAGGTTGAAGGATAGGGAGAGGGAGAGGGTAAAGGAGATGGAGAGAGGGTGAAGGAGATGGAGAGAGGGTGAAGGAGATGGAGAGAGGGTGAAGGAGAAGGAGAGAGGGTGAAGGAGATGGAGAGAGGGTGAAGGAGAGGGTGAAGGAGATGGAGAGAGGGTGAAGGAGAGGGTGAAGGAGATGGAGAGAGGGTGAAGGAGACGGAGAGAGGGTGAAGGAGATGGAGAGAGGGTGAAGGAGATGGAGAGAGGGTGAAGGAGATGGAGAGAGGGTGAAGGAGATGGAGAGAGGGTAAAGGAGAGGGTGAAGGAGATGGAGAGAGGGTGAAGGAGAGGGTGAAGGAGATGGAGAGAGGGTGAAGGAGATGGAGAGAGGGTGAAGGAGATGGAGAGAGGGTGAAGGAGATGGAGAGAGGGTGAAGGAGATGGAGAGAGGGTGAAGGAGATGGAGAGAGGGTGAAGGAGATGGAGAGAGGGTAAAGGAGATGGAGAGAGGTTGAAGGAGACGGAGAGAGGGTGAAGGAGATGGAGAGAGGGTGAAGGAGATGGAGAGAGGGTGAAGGAGAGGGTGAAGGAGATGGAGAGAGGGTGAAGGAGACGGAGAGAGGGTGAAGGAGACGGAGAGAGGGTGAAGGAGATGGAGAGAGGGTGAAGGAGATGGAGAGAGGGTGAAGGAGATGGAGAGAGGGTAAAGGAGATGGAGAGAGGGTGAAGGAGACGGAGAGAGGGTGAAGGAGATGGAGAGAGGGTGAAGGAGATGGAGAGAGGGTGAAGGAGAGGGTGAAGGAGATGGAGAGGTTGAAGGATAGGGAGAGTGAGAGGTTGAAGGAGAGGGAGAGATGGTGAAGGAGAGGGAGAGGTTGAAGGATAGGGAGATGGAGAGGGTGAAGGAGATGGAGAGATGGTGAAGTAGAGAGAGAGGTTGAAGGATAGGGAGAGGGAGAGGGTGAAGAGGATGGAGAGATGGTGAAGGAGATGGAGAGATGGTGAAGGAGGGGGAGAGGTTGAAGGATAGGGAGAGGGTGAAGGAGATGGAGAGAGGGTGAAGGAGAGGGAGAGGTTGAAGGATAGGGAGAGAGGGAGGGTGAAGGAGAGGGAGAGATGGTGAAGGAGAGGGAGAGGGTGAAGGAGAGGGAGAGGGTGAAGGAGATGGAGAGAGGGTGAAGGAGATGGAGAGGTTGCAGGAGAGGGAGAGGGTGAAGGAGAGGGAGAGGTTGAAGGATAGGGAGAGGGAGAGGGTAAAGGAGATGGAGAGAGGGTGAAGGAGAGGGAGAGGTTGAAGGATAGGGAGAGGTAGAGGGTGAATGAGATGGCGAGAGGGTGAAGGAGAGGGAGAGGTTGAAGGAAAGGGAGAGGGTGAAGTAGATGGAGAGAGGGTGAAGGAGAGGGAGAGGTTGAAGGATAGGGAGATGGAGAGAGTGTGAAGGAGATGGAGAGAGGGTAAAGGAGATGGAGAGAGTGTAAATGAGATGGAGAGAGGGTAAAGGAGATGGAAAGTGGGTAAAGGAGATGGAGAGAGGGTAAAGGAGATGGAGAGAGGGTGAAGGAGATGGCAAGAGGGTAAAGGAGATGGAGAGAGGGTCAAGGAGATGGAGAGAGGGTGAAGGAGATGGCAAGAGGGTAAAGGAGATGGAGAGAGGGTGAAGGAGATGGAGAGAGGGTGAAGGAGATGGAGAGAGGGTAAAGGAGAGGGAGAGAGGGTAAAGGAGATGGAGAGAGGGTGAAGGAGATGGCAAGAGGGTAAATGAGATGGAGAGAGGGTGAAGGAGACGGAGAGAGGGTGAAGGAGATGGAGAGAGGGTGAATGAGAGGGTGAAGGAGATGGAGAGAGGGTGAAGAAGAGGGTGAAGGAGATGGAGAGAGGGTAAAGGAGACGGAGAGAGGGTGAAGGAGATGGAGAGAGGGTGAAGGAGATGGAGAGAGGGTGAAGGAGATGGAGAGAGGGTGAAGGAGATGGAGAGAGGGTGAAGGAGATGGAGAGAGGGTAAAGGAGATGGAGAGAGGGTGAAGGAGACGGAGAGAGGGTGAAGGAGATGGAGAGAGGGTGAAGGAGATGGAGAGAGGGTGAAGGAGAGGGTGAAGGAGATGGAGAGAGGGTGAAGGAGACGGAGAGAGGGTGAAGGAGACGGAGAGAGGGTGAAGGAGATGGAGAGAGGGTGAAGGAGATGGAGAGAGGGTGAAGGAGATGGAGAGAGGGTAAAGGAGATGGAGAGAGGGTGAAGGAGACGGAGAGAGGGTGAAGGAGATGGAGAGAGGGTGAAGGAGAGGGTGAAGGAGATGGAGAGAGGGTGAAGGAGAGGGTGAAAGAGATGGAGAGAGGGTGAAGGAGACGGAGAGAGGGTGAAGGAGATGGAGAGAGGGTGAAGGAGATGGAGAGAGGGTGAAGGAGATGGAGAGAGAGGGTGAAGGAGATGGAGAGAGGGTGAAGGAGATGGAGAGAGGGTAAAGGAGATGGAGAGAGGGTGAAGGAGATGGCAAGAGGGTAAAGGAGATGGAGAGAGGGTGAAGGAGACGGAGAGAGGGTGAAGGAGACGGAGAGAGGGTGAAGGAGATGGAGAGAGGGTGAAGGAGATGGAGAGAGGGTGAAGGAGATGGAGAGAGGGTAAAGGAGATGGAGAGAGGGTGAAGGAGACGGAGAGAGGGTGAAGGAGATGGAGAGAGGGTGAAGGAGATGGAGAGAGGGTGAAGGAGAGGGTGAAGGAGATGGAGAGAGGGTGAAGGAGAGGGTGAAGGAGATGGAGAGAGGGTGAAGGAGATGGAGAGAGGGTGAAGGAGACGGAGAGAGGGTGAAGGAGATGGAGAGAGGGTGAAGGAGATGGAGAGAGGGTGAAGGAGACGGAGAGAGGGTGAAGGAGATGGAGAGAGGGTGAAGGAGATGGAGAGAGGGTGAAGGAGCTGGAGAGAGGGTGAAGGAGATGGAGAGAGGGTAAAGGAGAGGGAGAGAGGGTAAAGGAGCTGGAGAGAGGGTGAAGGAGATGGAGAGGTTGAAGGATAGGGAGAGGGAGAGGGTAAAGGAGATGGAGAGAGGGTGAAGGAGATGGAGAGAGGGTGAAGGAGATGGAGAGAGGGTGAAGGAGAAGGAGAGAGGGTGAAGGAGATGGAGAGAGGGTGAAGGAGAGGGTGAAGGAGATGGAGAGAGGGTGAAGGAGAGGGTGAAGGAGATGGAGAGAGGGTGAAGGAGACGGAGAGAGGGTGAAGGAGATGGAGAGAGGGTGAAGGAGATGGAGAGAGGGTGAAGGAGATGGAGAGAGGGTGAAGGAGATGGAGAGAGGGTAAAGGAGAGGGTGAAGGAGATGGAGAGAGGGTGAAGGAGAGGGTGAAGGAGATGGAGAGAGGGTGAAGGAGATGGAGAGAGGGTGAAGGAGATGGAGAGAGGGTGAAGGAGATGGAGAGAGGGTGAAGGAGATGGAGAGAGGGTGAAGGAGATGGAGAGAGGGTGAAGGAGATGGAGAGAGGGTAAAGGAGATGGAGAGAGGTTGAAGGAGACGGAGAGAGGGTGAAGGAGATGGAGAGAGGGTGAAGGAGATGGAGAGAGGGTGAAGGAGAGGGTGAAGGAGATGGAGAGAGGGTGAAGGAGACGGAGAGAGGGTGAAGGAGACGGAGAGAGGGTGAAGGAGATGGAGAGAGGGTGAAGGAGATGGAGAGAGGGTGAAGGAGATGGAGAGAGGGTAAAGGAGATGGAGAGAGGGTGAAGGAGACGGAGAGAGGGTGAAGGAGATGGAGAGAGGGTGAAGGAGATGGAGAGAGGGTGAAGGAGAGGGTGAAGGAGATGGAGAGGTTGAAGGATAGGGAGAGTGAGAGGTTGAAGGAGAGGGAGAGATGGTGAAGGAGAGGGAGAGGTTGAAGGATAGGGAGATGGAGAGGGTGAAGGAGATGGAGAGATGGTGAAGTAGAGAGAGAGGTTGAAGGATAGGGAGAGGGAGAGGGTGAAGAGGATGGAGAGATGGTGAAGGAGATGGAGAGATGGTGAAGGAGGGGGAGAGGTTGAAGGATAGGGAGAGGGTGAAGGAGATGGAGAGAGGGTGAAGGAGAGGGAGAGGTTGAAGGATAGGGAGAGAGGGAGGGTGAAGGAGAGGGAGAGATGGTGAAGGAGAGGGAGAGGTTGAAGGAGAGGGAGAGGGTGAAGGAGATGGAGAGAGGGTGAAGGAGATGGAGAGGTTGCAGGAGAGGGAGAGGGTGAAGGAGAGGGAGAGGTTGAAGGATAGGGAGAGGGAGAGGGTAAAGGAGATGGAGAGAGGGTGAAGGAGAGGGAGAGGTTGAAGGATAGGGAGAGGTAGAGGGTGAATGAGATGGCGAGAGGGTGAAGGAGAGGGAGAGGTTGAAGGAAAGGGAGAGGGTGAAGTAGATGGAGAGAGGGTGAAGGAGAGGGAGAGGTTGAAGGATAGGGAGATGGAGAGAGGGTGAAGGAGATGGAGAGAGGGTAAAGGAGATGGAGAGAGTGTAAATGAGATGGAGAGAGGGTAAAGGAGATGGAAAGTGGGTAAAGGAGATGGAGAGAGGGTAAAGGAGATGGAGAGAGGGTGAAGGAGATGGCAAGAGGGTAAAGGAGATGGAGAGAGGGTAAAGGAGATGGAGAGAGGGTGAAGGAGATGGCAAGAGGGTAAAGGAGATGGAGAGAGGGTGAAGGAGATGGAGAGAGGGTGAAGGAGATGGAGAGAGGGTAAAGGAGAGGGAGAGAGGGTAAAGGAGATGGAGAGAGGGTGAAGGAGATGGCAAGAGGGTAAATGAGATGGAGAGAGGGTGAAGGAGACGGAGAGAGGGTGAAGGAGATGGAGAGAGGGTGAATGAGAGGGTGAAGGAGATGGAGAGAGGGTGAAGAAGAGGGTGAAGGAGATGGAGAGAGGGTAAAGGAGACGGAGAGAGGGTGAAGGAGATGGAGAGAGGGTGAAGGAGATGGAGAGAGGGTGAAGGAGATGGAGAGAGGGTGAAGGAGATGGAGAGAGGGTGAAGGAGATGGAGAGAGGGTAAAGGAGATGGAGAGAGGGTGAAGGAGATGGAGAGAGGGTGAAGGAGATGGAGAGAGGGTGAAGGAGATGGAGAGAGGGTGAAGGAGAGGGTGAAGGAGATGGAGAGAGGGTGAAGGAGATGGAGAGAGGGTGAAGGAGATGGAGAGAGGGTAAAGGAGATGGAGAGAGGGTGAAGGAGACGGAGAGAGGGTGAAGGAGATGGAGAGAGGGTGAAGGAGAGGGTGAAGGAGATGGAGAGAGGGTGAAGGAGAGGGTGAAAGAGATGGAGAGAGGGTGAAGGAGACGGAGAGAGGGTGAAGGAGATGGAGAGAGGGTGAAGGAGATGGAGAGAGGGTGAAGGAGATGGAGAGAGAGGGTGAAGGAGATGGAGAGAGGGTGAAGGAGATGGAGAGAGGGTAAAGGAGATGGAGAGAGGGTGAAGGAGATGGCAAGAGGGTAAAGGAGATGGAGAGAGGGTGAAGGAGATGGAGAGAGGGTGAAGGAGATGGAGAGAGGGTAAAGGAGAGGGAGAGAGGGTAAAGGAGATGGAGAGAGGGTGAAGGAGATGGCAAGAGGGTAAAGGAGATGGAGAGAGGGTGAAGGAGACGGAGAGAGGGTGAAGGAGATGGAGAGAGGGTGAAGGAGAGGTTGAAGGAGATGGAGAGAGGGTGAATGAGAGGGTGAAGGAGATGGAGAGAGGGTGAAGGAGACGGAGAGAGGGTGAAGGAGATGGAGAGAGGGTGAAGGAGATGGAGAGAGGGTGAAGGAGATGGAGAGGGGGTGAAGGAGATGGAGAGAGGGTGAAGGAGATGGAGAGAGGGTAAAGGAGATGGAGAGAGGGTGAAGGAGACGGAGAGAGGGTGAAGGAGATGGAGAGAGGGTGAAGGAGATGGAGAGAGGGTGAAGGAGAGGGTGAAGGAGATGGAGAGAGGGTGAAGGAGACGGAGAGAGGGTGAAGGAGACGGAGAGAGGGTGAAGGAGATGGAGAGAGGGTGAAGGAGATGGAGAGAGGGTGAAGGAGATGGAGAGAGGGTAAAGGAGATGGAGAGAGGGTGAAGGAGACGGAGAGAGGGTGAAGGAGATGGAGAGAGGGTGAAGGAGAGGGTGAAGGAGATGGAGAGAGGGTGAAGGAGAGGGTGAAAGAGATGGAGAGAGGGTGAAGGAGACGGAGAGAGGGTGAAGGAGATGGAGAGAGGGTGAAGGAGATGGAGAGAGGGTGAAGGAGATGGAGAGAGAGGGTGAAGGAGATGGAGAGAGGGTGAAGGAGATGGAGAGAGGGTAAAGGAGATGGAGAGAGGGTGAAGGAGACGGAGAGAGGGTGAAGGAGATGGAGAGAGGGTGAAGGAGAGGGTGAAGGAGATGGAGAGAGGGTGAAGGAGAGGGTGAAAGAGATGGAGAGAGGGTGAAGGAGACGGAGAGAGGGTGAAGGAGATGGAGAGAGGGTGAAGGAGATGGAGAGAGAGGGTGAAGGAGATGGAGAGAGGGTGAAGGAGATGGAGAGAGGGTAAAGGAGATGGAGAGAGGGTGAAGGAGATGGCAAGAGGGTAAAGGAGATGGAGAGAGGGTGAAGGAGATGGAGAGAGGGTGAAGGAGATGGAGAGAGGGTAAAGGAGATGGAGAGAGGGTAAAGGAGATGGAGAGAGGGTGAAGGAGATGGCAAGAGGGTAAAGGAGATGGAGAGAGGGTGAAGGAGACGGAGAGAGGGTGAAGGAGATGGAGAGAGGGTGAAGGAGAGGGTGAAGGAGATGGAGAGAGGGTGAAGGAGAGGGTGAAGGAGAAGGAGAGAGGGTGAAGGAGACGGAGAGAGGGTGAAGGAGATGGAGAGAGGGTGAAGGAGATGGAGAGAGGGTGAAGGAGACGGAGAGAGGGTGAAGGAGATGGAGAGAGGGTGAAGGAGACGGAGAGAGGGTGAAGGAGAGGGTGAAGGAGATGGAGAGAGGGTGAAGGAGATGGAGAGAGGGTGAAGGAGACGGAGAGAGGGTGAAGGAGATGGAGAGAGGGTGAAGGAGATGGAGAGAGGGTAAAGGAGATGGAGAGAGGGTGAAGGAGACGGAGAGAGGGTGAAGGAGATGGAGAGAGGGTGAAGGAGAGGGTGAAGGAGATGGAGAGAGGGTGAAGGAGAGGGTGAAAGAGATGGAGCGAGGGTGAAGGAGACGGAGAGAGGGTGAAGGAGATGGAGAGAGGGTGAAGGAGATGGAGAGAGGGTGAAGGAGATGGAGAGAGAGGGTGAAGGAGATGGAGAGAGGGTGAAGGAGATGGAGAGAGGGTAAAGGAGATGGAGAGAGGGTGAAGGAGACGGAGAGAGGGTGAAGGAGATGGAGAGAGGGTGAAGGAGATGGAGAGAGGGTAAAGGAGATGGAGAGAGGGTGAAGGAGACGGAGAGAGGGTGAAGGAGACGGAGAGAGGGTGAAGGAGATGGAGAGACGGTGAAGGAGATGGAGAGAGGGTGAAGGAGACGGAGAGAGGGTAAAGGAGATGGAGAGAGGGTGAAGGAGACGGAGAGAGGGTGAAGGAGATGGAGAGAGGGTGAAGGAGATGGAGAGAGGGTGAAGGAGAGGGTGAAGGAGATGGAGAGAGGGTGAAGGAAGGAGAGGGTGAAGGAGATGAGAGAGAGGGTGAAGGAGATTGAGAGAGGGTGAAGGAGCCGGAGAGAGGGTGAAGGAGATGGAGAGAGGGTGAAGGAGATGGAGAGAGGGTGAAGGAGCTGGAGAGAGGGTGAAGGAGATGGAGAGAGGGTAAAGGAGATGGAGAGAGGGTAAAGGAGATGGAGAGAGGGTGAAGGAGATGGAGAGGTTGAAGGATAGGGAGAGGGAGAGGGTAAAGGAGATGGAGAGAGGGTGAAGGAGATGGAGAGAGGGTGAAGGAGATGGAGAGAGGGTGAAGGAGATGGAGAGAGGGTGAAGGAGAGGGTGAAGGAGATGGAGAGAGGGTGAAGGAGAGGGTGAAGGAGATGGAGAGAGGGTGAAGGAGACGGAGAGAGGGTGAAGGAGACGGAGAGAGGGTGAAGGAGATGGAGAGAGGGTGAAGGAGATGGAGAGAGGGTGAAGGAGATGGAGAGAGGGTGAAGGAGATGGAGAGAGGGTAAAGGAGATGGAGAGAGGTTGAAGGAGACGGAGAGAGGGTGAAGGAGATGGAGAGAGGGTGAAGGAGATGGAGAGAGGGTGAAGGAGAGGGTGAAGGAGATGGAGAGAGGGTGAAGGAGACGGAGAGAGGGTGAAGGAGACGGAGAGAGGGTGAAGGAGATGGAGAGAGGGTGAAGGAGATGGAGAGAGGGTGAAGGAGATGGAGAGAGGGTAAAGGAGATGGAGAGAGGGTGAAGGAGACGGAGAGAGGGTGAAGGAGATAGAGAGAGGGTGAAGGAGATGGAGAGAGGGTGAAGGAGAGGGTGAAGGAGACGGAGAGAGGGTGAAGGAGATGGAGAGAGGGTGAAGGAGATGGAGAGAGGGTGAAGGAGATGGAGAGAGGGTGAAGGAGAAGGAGAGAGGGTGAATGAAAGGGACTTATGAACTATTTCGGAAAAAAAAAAATAAGAAAATGTTGCTAATGTATTGATATTTAAATACAGAAAGATCTAGTTTCCATAAGTATTCATACACCCCCTGAGTCAATACATGTTAGAATCAACTTTGGCAGTGATTACAGCTGTGAGTTTTTCTGGGGAAGTCTCTAAGAGCTTTGCTCACCTGAATTGTACAATATTTGCAAATTATTTATTTTTTAATTCTTCAAGCCCTGGCAAGTTGGTTGTTGATCATTGCTAGACAGCCATTTCCAAGTCTTGCCATAGATTTTCAAGTCAAAACTGTAACGAGGCCACTCATAAACATTCAATGTCGTTTTTGCCTGTGCGTAGATCTATTCTGTTTATTTTCAAACAAAAAAACTCCCCAGTCCTTGGCAATGACAAGCATACCTTTAACATGATGCAGCCACCACCATGCTTGAACATACAGTTGATGTCGGACGTTGACATACAGTATGTATGAGAGAGAGTGAAGAGTGGTACTCAAGAGTGGTACTCAAGAGTGGTACTCAATCATATTTTGTGTTGGATTTGTCACAAACATAACACGTTGTATTCAGGATATAAAGTTAATTTATTTTGTCAAAAGAAAATCTGTTTTACTTTAGTGCCTTAGTTGCAAACAGGATGCATGTTTTGTAATCTGTACAGGCTTAATTCTTTTCACTCTGTCATTTAGGTTAGTATTGTGAAGTATCTACAATGTCGTTGATCCATCCTCAGTTTTCACCTATCACAGCCATTAAACTCTGTAACTGTTTTAAAGTCACCATTGGTCTCATGGTGAAATCCATGAGCGGTTTCTTTCCTCTCCGGCAACTGAGTTAGGAAGGACGCCTGTATCTTTGTAGTGACTGGGTGTATTGATACACCATCCAAATTGTGATCAATAACGTCATCAAAGGGATATTAAATGTCTGCTTTTTTTTGTTTTTGCCCATCTACCAGTCAATACGTGTCCTCCTTTTCAAGGCATTGGAAAACCTCGCTGGTCTATGAGGTTAAAAATGTGTTTGAAATTCACTGCTTAACATACAGATAATTGTATGTGTGGGATTCAGAGATGAGGTAGTCATTAAAAAATTATGTTTAACACTATTATTGCACTCAGAGTGAGTCCATGCAAGTTATTATGTGATTTCTTAAGCACATTTTTTTGTCCAGAACGTATTTAGGCTTGCCATAACAAAGGGTTTAAATACTTAATGACTCAAGACATTTCAGCTTTTCATTTTGTAATTAATTTGTAAAAACATGATTTCACTTTGACAACAACAACAAATCTTAAATTGAATCATTTCTAAATTCAGGTTGTAACACAACACAATGTGGAATAAGACAAGAGGTGTGATGACTTTGTGACGTCTCTATATGCTAGGTAGTGAGTCATACAGGGTGCTGTTAGAAACCTCAATTGTCAGATGAAGAGAAGAGTTTACCCTGTTAACGTTGTCCCTGCAGTTATAGCTGTTCAAGCATGTACCACTTTCCTGCTGTTATTGTGCATGTATCCTGTACTAACACATTGTGTAACTTACCCTCATCCTTATCCCTAGCCAACACAATACACTGTGTATTTTACTTAATAAAAACTAAAACACATAGCCCCCACTCACTATAAAACACATAACCCCTAGTCACTACTATAAAACACATAACCCCTAGTCAATACTATAAAACACATAACCCCCACTCACTATAAAACACATAGCCCCCACTCACTATAAAACACATAGCCCCCACTCACTATAAAACACATAACCCCCACTCACTATAAAACACATAACCCCTAGTCACTATAAAACACATAACCCCTAGTCACTATAAAACACATAACCCCTAGTCACTACTATAAAACACATAACCCCTAGTCACTATAAAACACATAACCCCTAGTCACTATAAAACACATAACCCCTAGTCACTATAAAACACATAACCCCCCCTCACTATAAAACACATAACCCCTAGTCACTATAAAACACATAACCCCTAGTCACTACTATAAAACACATAACCCCTAGTCACTACTATAAAACACATAACCCCTAGTCACTATAAAACACATAACCCCTAGTCAATACTATAAAACACATAACCCCTAGTCACTACTATAAAACACATAACCCCTAGTCACTATAAAACACATAACCCCTAGTCACTATAAAACACATAACCCCTAGTCACTACTATAAAACACATAACCCCTAGTCACTATAAAACACATAGCCCCCACTCAGTATAAAACACATAACCCCTAGTCACTATAAACACATAACCCCTAGTCACTATAAAACACATAACCCCTAGTCAATACTATAAAACACATAACCCCTAGTCAATACTATAAAACACATAACCCCTAGTCACTATAAAACACATAGCCCCTAGTCACTATAAAACACATAACCCCTAGTCACTAATATAAAACACATAACCCCTAGTCACTATAAAACACATAACCCCTAGTCACTATAAAACACATAACCCCTAGTCACTATAAAACATATAACCCCTAGTCAATACTATAAAACACATAACCCCTAGTCACTATAAAACACATAACCCCTAGTCACTATAAAACACATAACCCCCCCTCACTATAAAACACATAGCCCCACTCCCTATAAAACACATAACCCCTAGTCACTATAAAACACATAACCCCTAGTCACTATAAAACACATAACCCCTAGTCACTATAAAACACATAACCCCTAGTCACTATAAAACACATAACCCCTAGTCACTATAAAACACATAACCCCTAGTCACTATAAAACACATAACCCCTAGTCACTATAAAACACATAACCCCTAGTCAATACTATAAAACACATAACCCCTAGTCACTATAAAACACATAACCCCTAGTCACTACTATAAAACACATAACCCCTAGTCACTATAAAACACATAACCCCTAGTCACTATAAAACACATAAACCCCTAGTCACTATAAAACACATAACCCCTAGTCAATACTATAAAACACATAACCCCTAGTCACTATAAAACACATAACCCCTAGTCACTATAAAACACATAACCCCTAGTCACTATAAAACACATAACCCCTAGTCACTATAAAACACATAACCCCTAGTCACTATAAAACACATAACCCCTAGTCACTATAAAACACATAACCCCTAGTCACTATAAAACACATAACCCCTAGTCACTATAAAACACATAACCCCTAGTCACTATAAAACACATAACCCCTAGTCAATACTATAAAACACATAACCCCTAGTCAATACTATAAAACACATAACCCCTAGTCACTACTATAAAACACATAATCCATAGTCACTATAAAACACATAACCCCTAGTCACTATAAAACACATAACCCCTAGTCACTATAAAACACATAACCCATAGTCAATACTATAAAACACATAACCCCTAGTCACTATAAAACACATAACCCCTAGTCACTATAAAACACATAACCCCTAGTCACTATAAAACACATAACCCCTAGTCACTATAAAACACATAACCCCTAGTCACTATAAAACACATAACCCCTAGTCACTATAAAACACATAACCCCTAGTCAATACTATAAAACACATAACCCCTAGTCACTATAAAACACATAACCCCTAGTCAATACTATAAAACACATAGCCCCCACTCACTATAAAACACATAGCCCCCACTCACTATAAAACACATTGCCCCCACTCACTATAAAACACATAACCCTAGTCACTACTATAAAACACATAACCCCTAGTCACTATAAAACACATAACCCCTAGTCACTATAAAACACATAACCCCTAGTCACTATAAAACACATAACCCCTAGTCACTATAAAACACATAACCCCTAGTCACTATAAAACACATAACCCCTAGTCACTATAAAACAAATAACCCCTAGTCACTATAAAACACATAACCCCTAGTCACTATAAAACACATAACCCCTAGTCAATACTATAAAACACATAACCCCTAGTCACTATAAAACACATAGCCCCTAGTCAATACTGTAAAACACATAACCCCTAGTCAATACTATAAAACACATAACCCCTAGTCACTATAAAACACATAGCCCCTAGTCACTATAAAACACATAACCCCTAGTCACTAATATAAAACACATAACCCCTAGTCACTATAAAACACATAACCCCTAGTCACTATAAAACACATAACCCCTAGTCACTACTATAAAACACATAACCCCTAGTCACTATAAAACACATAACCCCTAGTCACTATAAAACACATAAACCCCTAGTCACTATAAAACACATAACCCCTAGTCAATACTATAAAACACATAACCCCTAGTCACTATAAAACACATAACCCCTAGTCACTATAAAACACATAACCCCTAGTCACTATAAAACACATAACCCCTAGTCACTATAAAACACATAAGCCCTAGTCACTATAAAACACATAACCCCTAGTCACTATAAAACACATAACCCCTAGTCAATACTATAAAACACATAACCCCTAGTCACTATAAAACACATAACCCCTAGTCACTATAAAACACATAACCCCTAGTCACTATAAAACACATAACCCCTAGTCAATACTATAAAACACATAACCCCTAGTCAATACTATAAAACACATAACCCCTAGTCACTACTATAAAACACATAATAGTCACCATAGTCACTATAAAACACATAACCCCACTATAAAACACATAACCCCTAGTCACTATAAAACACATAACCCCTAGTCACTATAAAACACATAACCCATAGTCACTATCACTATAAAACACATAACCCCTAGTAAAACACATAACCCCTAGTCACTATATAACCCCTAACACTATAAAACACATAACCCCTAGTCACTATAAAACACATAACCCCTAGTCACTATAAAACACATAACCCCTAGTCACTATAAAACACATAACCCCTAGTCACTATAAAACACATAACCCCTAGTCAATACTATAAAACACATAACCCCTAGTCACTATAAAACACATAGCCCCTAGTCAATACTATAAAACACATAACCCCTAGTCACTACTATAAAACACATAACCCCTAGTCACTATAAAACACATAACCCCTAGTCACTATAAAACACATAACCCCTAGTCACTATAAAACATAACCCCTAGTCAATACTGTAAAACACATAACCCCTAGTCACTGTAAAACACATAACCCCTAGTCACTATAAAACACATAACCCCTAGTCAATACTGTAAAACACATAACCCCTAGTCACTGTAAAACACATAACCCCTAGTCACTACTATAAAACACATAACCCCTAGTCACTATAAAACACATAACCCCTAGTCACTATAAAACACATAACCCCTAGTCACTATAAAACACATAACCCCCCCTCACTATAAAACACATAGCCCCACTCCCTATAAAACACATAACCCCTAGTCACTACTATAAAACACATAACCCCTAGTCAATACTATAAAACACATAACCCCCCCTCACTATAAAACACATAACCCCTAGTCACTATAAAACAAATAACCCCTAGTCACTATAAAACACATAACCCCTAGTCACTATAAAACACATAACCCCTAGTCACTATAAAACACATAACCCCTAGTCACTATAAAACACATAACCCCTAGTCACTGTAAAACACATATCCCCTAGTCAATACTATATTACACATAACCCCTAGTCACTATAAAACACATAACCCCTAGTCACTATAAAACACATAACCCCTAGTCACTATAAAACACATAACCCCTAGTCAATACTATAAAACAGTCAATAACCCCTAGTCACTATAAAACACATAACCCCTAGTCACTATAAAACACATAACCCCTAGTATAACCCCTACACTATAAAACACATACCCCTAGTCACTATAAAACACATAACCCATAGTCAATACTATAAAACACATAACCCCTAGTCACTATAAAACACATAACCCCTAGTCAATACTATAAAACACATAACCCCTAGTCACTATAAAACACATAACCCCTAGTCACTATAAAACACATAACCCCTAGTCAATACTATAAAACACATAACCCCTAGTCAATACTATAAAACACATAACCCCTAGTCAATACTATAAAACACATAACCCCTAGTCAATACTATAAAACACATAACCCCTAGTCAATACTATAAAACACATAACCCCTAGTCAATACTATAAAACACATAACCCCTAGTCACTATAAAACACATAACCCCTAGTCACTATAAAACACATAACCCCTAGTCACTATAAAACACATAACCCCTAGTCACTATAAAACACATAACCCCTAGTCACTATAAAACACATAACCCCTAGTCACTATAAAACACATAACCCCTAGTCACTATAAAACACATAACCCCTAGTCAATACTATAAAACACATAACCCCACTATAAAACACATACTACCCCTAGTCACTATAAAACACATAACCCCTAGTCACTATAAAACACATAAAACACTATAAAACACATAACCCCTAGTCAATACTATAAAACACATAACCCCTAGTCACTATAAAACACATAACCCCTAGTCACTATAAAACACATAACCCCTAGTCACTATAAAACACATAACCCCCCCTCAGTCACTATAAAACATATAACCCCTAGTCAATACTATAAAACACATAACCCCTAGTCACTATAAAACACATAACCCCTAGTCACTATAAAACACATAACCCCCCCTCACTATAAAACACATAACCCCTAGTCACTATAAAACACATAACCCCTAGTCACTATAAAACACATAACCCCTAGTCACTATAAAACACATAACCCCTAGTCAATACTATAAAACAAATAACCCCTAGTCACTACTATAAAACACATAACCCCTAGTCAATACTATAAAACAAATAGCCCCAGGCTATGAAGAAATAAGAACATCTCTGAACCATTATATCTACTGTATTTGAAAAACATATTTTTCTTATCTCCTCTCTAGGTCCGGCAGCAAAGAAGAAGTATGTGAGCTACAATGACATTGTGATCTAACAGCCGTCATCAGAGAGAAGGGCAGGCTGTTTGGAGATGCTTGGTCTCCTGCCCCTCCTGCCCAATTGGCAACATAAAGGAAATCCAAACTATGTTTATGTCCATGCTGCTTTACTGCCCACTCACACCCCGGAACCTGCAGAACCCCCCAGAACCCTGGAACTCCAGAACAACACAGTGACAATGGGTGGGTTCTGGGTTCTAGAGCTTTCCTTTCAAACAGAGGATTCTGTCTGGCTAACTGATGTTTTTTTCATGGTGGAAAATCAAGACGGACATTTCTGTTGGGAGCAAAATAATTTACAAAATAATTTGTTTTGTTAAATGATTTCAGAGAGAAAAAAAAGAACTGGTTTGGACAAAAAACCTGTGTTCCTCCTCAGGATTAGAGTGTGTCTCTGCAGACCCCTCAGAGCTGGCCCCCCACTCCCTATAGGTGTGTCTCTACAGGTACGCTGGCTGCAGCAGGAGGACACACCTGTCCTGGAGGACTCACCTGTCCTGGAGGACTCACCTGTACTGGAGGACTCACCTGTCCTGGAGGACTCACCTGTGCTGGAGGACTCACCTGTACTGGAGGACTCACCTGTCCTGGAGGACTCACCTGTGCTGGAGGACTTACCTTTAATTGACCTACCTGTACTGGAGGACACAGCTGTGCTGGAGGACTTACCTTTAATTGACCTACCTGTACTGGAGGACACAGCTGTGCTGGAGGACACACCTGTGCTGGAGGACTTACCTTTAATTGACCTACCTGTGCTGGAGGACACAGCTGTCCTGGAGGACACACCTGTGCTGGAGGACTCACCTTTAATTGACCTACCTGTGCTGGAGGACACACCTGTGCTGGAGGACTCACCTTTAATTGACCTACCTGTGCTGGAGGACACACCTGTCCTGGAGGACTCACCTTTAATTGACCTACCTGTACCTGCCACGGGGCTGTTTCTTGTCTTTTAATGTCCTTCCAAATTGCAAGTTTTCCAAAATTCCTGTCGAAAAAAAAGTTTGAGGTTCTATTGGCCTATCCGTTACATTTGTTGTAGATTTTCTAAAGATCTCAATGTATTTCTTCTTTGCTGCTTGGATGCACAGTCAATTAAAGCCATATTCTTGTCTCTGAGATGTCAAGTATTTTTTCACGTTTTAGATTCTGGCTGTATGTCGGTCGACAAGAAAGACGCACGGTATCTGATTTTTACATTCCCTTATATGTGTTTGGGGAGTTTTCTACAGACATGCTTTCAGTATGTTGAACGGGTACAGTACATTGACCATCGACTGTGTTTTCAGTATGTTGAACGGGTACAGTGACATTGACCATCGACTGTGTTGTCAGTATGTTGAACGGGTACAGTAACATTGACCATCGACTGTGTTTTCAGTATGTTGAACAGGTACAGTAACATTAAACCCTCGACTGTTTTCAGTATGTTGAACAGGTACAGTAACATTGACCATCGACTGTGTTGTCAGTATGTTGAACAGGTACAGTAACATTGACCATCGACTGTGTTTTCAGTATGTTGAACGGGTACAGTGACATTGACCATCGACTGTGTTGTCAGTATGTTGAACGGGTACAGTAACATTGACCATCGACTGTGTTTTCAGTATGTTGAACAGGTACAGTAACATTAAACCCTCGACTGTTTTCAGTATGTTGAACAGGTACAGTAACATTGACCATCGACTGTGTTGTCAGTATGTTGAACAGGTACAGTAACATTGACCATCGACTGTGTTGTCAGTATGTTGAACAGGTACAGTAACATTGACCATCGACTGTGTTGTCAGTATGTTGAACAGGTACAGTAACATTGACCATCGACTGTATTTTCAGTATGTTGAACAGGTACAGTACATTGACCATCGAGTGTGTTTTTAAAGTGACTAAAAGAGAGCTCCAGCGCCCAGTCCAGTCAAGGCTTTATTAGCTTGATATAAAAACTAGACTGATTCCAGTGGGTTTCAGATTTACAGCGGTTTCTCTCCCCCCCCATGTAGAAGTTGTCGATGCATGCCTGCTATGTTTGATGTTAAAATTAAGTCAAAGAATATATATATAAAAATACAAAAAGATGGAGATTTCACAACACGTGATTCACTAGCGTTGCTTTTAATGGCATAGAAGATGACTATTATTATTCATGTTATTATAATCCTTTTTTGCTTTTTTTTTGGTTGGTTGGTTGACATCTTCTCACTGAAGGTAGAATATGGCTTTAATTTAGTCTTGGATTTTTCTTAATGCCCTGCAACTATGGAAAACAATTGTGGGGAAAAATAACATGAATATATATATATATATTTAAAAACAAAACACACAAAATAAAAAATAAAAAACAAGTCTGTTTTTATACTGTTTGTACTAAGTATATTCATGTTGCCCTTGCTGCTTATGTGCCGATGTTGTGTGAGATTTAAAAAAATATATATATATATGTTTGACCACTCATGCAACTTTTATGTGGTGTTATCTGAGAATGTATCAACATGAAATAAAACCATTTGGTATTTTCTTTCTTTCTTTTCTATTCCCTGAAAACAGCTTATTGTACTTGTATTTCTTTGAGGACAATTCAAAAGTACCTTCATAAGTGCCTTCATAATCAATAATAATCATAATAGGTTTTGGAGGAAGGTGTTTCGTCTTCTTTACCCATACAGGGGTTTGTCCCCTTATTCTGTCATGGAGAAAGTGATTCCATTCTTCCACACAATCCAACCAGTGACTCAATGCAATCTCTTACCTATAGGTACCTGAGTAAACGTTATCAGTGTCTAGTTTAACAATGCCTCAAGGGTGGATTGTCTGACTTGAAAAGTAATGGTTTATCATCATAAGTATCTCGACTACTGTGCCGGTCTGCATAAATATATATCAGAATAAAACGTACGGTTTTACCTTCAGGGATCATTTCTCCAAACTGAATAGTAGAAGTGAGTTGCTTGAGGCTTCTAAAATGGAGTGGAAAGACATTTTTATGAAACAAACAAGAAAGAGAACATCAAGCTTCTGAAGATGAAGTTGTACTATACTCTTTCAAAAAAATGAATAATGTTAGGCGTAAGGTAAAAACAAGACACAAAGCTTGGTATAACTTCAGGAATTCGTTTTTTACTTTAGAATTGTTTGGCAGCCCTCACACCTGTCCCAACCACCAACCATCAGTATATTATATTGAGATGAGTTGTGTTTCTCTTCAGTGTAATGAATAGGTCTGTATACATGTGAAATGAGAAACAGCTACGTCCTTCCTAGTGCCCTCTTCATGGCTAGCTGCCCGTTGTCATGGTTTCGGGCCATCCATACAGAGAGGAGCAAATCATCAAATAGTATTCCTCTGACAGATGTCTGATCTTGTCTGAGATTAAAGTTTAATAGATTTGTATTGTCATAATGCATATAATGTGTGTCCATCTACGGACTATGGTTTGTACTGCATACATAACTAACTACATAACTAACTACATAACTAACTGCATAACTAACTGCATAACTAACTACATAACTAACTACATAACTAACTGCATAACTAACTGCATATCTAACTACATAACTAACTACATAACTAACTGCATAACTAACTACATAACTAACTGCATAACTAACTGCATAACTAACTTCATAACTAACTACATAACTAACTGCATAAATAACTACATAACTAACTGCATAACTAACTACATAACTAACTGCATAACTAACTACATAACTAACTGCATAACTAACTACATAACTAACTACATAACTAACTACATAACTAACTACATAACTAACTGCATAACTAACTACATAACTAACTACATAACTAACTACATAACTAACTGCTGAGAACTACATAACTAACTGCATAACTAACTGCATAACTAACTACATAACTAACTGCATAACTAACTACATAACTAACTACATAACTAACTACATAACTAACTCCATAACTAACTGCATAACTAACTACATAACTAACTGCATAACTAACTACATAACTAACTGCATAACTAACTACATAACTAACTGCTGAGAACTACATAACTAACTGCATAACTAACTGCATAACTAACTACATAACTAACTGCATAACTAACTACATAACTAACTACATAACTAACTACATAACTAACTACATAACTAACTGCATAACTAACTACATAACTAACTACATAACTAACTGCATAACTAACTACATAACTAACTGCATAACTAACTACATAACTAACTACATAACTAACTACATAACTAACTACATAATAAACTGCATAACTAACTACAAAACTAACTACATAACTAACTACATAACTAACTACATAACTAACTGCATAACTAACTGCATAACTAACTGCATAACTAACTACATAACTAACTGCATAACTAACTGCATAACTAACTGCATAACTAACTACATAACTAACTGCATAACTAACTGCATAACTAACTACATAACTAACTACATAACTAACTGCATAACTAACTGCATAACTAACTGCATAACTAACTACATAACTAACTACATAACTAACTGCTGAGAACTACATACCTAACTGCATAACTAACTGCATAACTAACTGCATAACTAACTACATAACTAACTGCATAACTAACTACATAACTAACTACATAACTAACTACATAACGAACTGCTGAGAACTACATAACTAACTGCATAACTAACTACATAACTAACTGCATAACTAACTACATAACTAACTACATAACTAACTACATAACTAACTTCATAACTAACTACATAACTAACTGCATAACTAACTGCATAACTAACTGCATAACTAACTACATAACTAACTACATAACTAACTGCATAACTAACTGCATAACTAACTGCATAACTAACTACATAACTAACTACATAACGAACTGCTGAGAACTACATAACTAACTACATAACTAACTACATAACTAACTGCATAACTAACTGTATAACTAACTACATAACTAACTACATAACTAACTGCATAACTAACTACATAACTAACTACATAACTAACTGCATAACTAACTACATAACTAACTACATAACTAACTGCATAACTAACTACATAACTGACTGCATAACTAACTGCATAACTAACTGCATAACTAACTACATAACTAACTGCACAACTAACTACATAACTAACTACATAACTAACTACATAACTAACTACATAACTAACTGCACAACTAACTACATAACTAACTACATAACTAACTGCATAACTAACTACATAACTAACTGCATAACTAACTACAACTAACTACATAACTAACTGCATAACTAACTGCACAACTAACTACATAACTAACTGCATAACTAACTGCATAACTAACTACATAACTAACTTCATAACTAACTACATAACTAACTGCTGAGAACTACATAACTAACTACATAACTAACTGCATAACTAACTACATAACTAACTGCATAACTAACTACATTAAAGATGTAGCCAGTGGCATATGGGATATTGTATGTGACCTTCCAATATTATAGCTCAATATCTTGGTACAGATATTGAAAATGCATAGGAATTTATCAACAGATCTCAAGTATGCACAGCGGCGTTATAGTTATCCATGGAAGTTTTTTTGGTATTTATTATAGACCGTTTTCAAAAGCAAAATCTTACAACATTATTTTTTTTTTTTTACTTTGGTTCTTCTATCATAACTTTTATGACAATAATGCACTGCCCAAAACTCCACCGCAGAGCTGTTTATTCTCGGTTGGTCTTACCCCGCCATGGCCACAAACCGCATCCTACAGGACTTCCTTTTCCTCCAATACATTCCTTAGGGGAGGTCTGTCGTCTGGTGCGGAGTATTCTCTCTGCTATCCAGTGATCATTAAAAGGTTCAATGCAACCTTTTTTTTTTTTTTTTATCTCAAGATCTGAGCAGCAATTAAGTGTAGCTTCTTAGCAAAGAGCAATTTTATCAAGCTAAAATTTAGCTGGGACTGTCTGGGAGTGACCTGAGTGCGAAGGGGACAACTGAAAACTAGCTGTTATTGGCAGAGAGGTTTGGAATTCTCTTTCTTATTGGTCTCATTAACTAATATGTCAATACTCCATCACACCAAAACAGGCTGAGATTTTATTTTCAAACAGCTCTTTCACCAAAAGGACATTATCATCATTCTCACCATTTCACAGTTCTATTCCGACCTCACAGTGTGGAAATATATATAAAACACAAAACAATCACATTTTGGACTCACTGGATCCTCAGATGACAAAGGAAGAGGAGGGAAAGTAAAAACAGGAAGTGGAGTGTCCTGATATACTATTATCCCCAGGGGACTGGGAGTAGAGTGTCCTGATGCTAATATAATGTTATCCCCAGGGGACTGGCAGTAGAGTGTCCTGATGCTAATATAATGTTATCCCCAGGGGACTGGCAGTAGAGTGTCCTGATGCTAATATAATGTTATCCCCAGGGGACTGGGAGTAGAGTGGCCTGATGCTAATATAATGTTATCCCCAGGGGACTGGGAGTAGAGTGGCCTGATGCTAACATAATGTTATCCCCAGGGGACTGGGAGTAGAGTGTCCTGATGCTAACATGATGTTATCCCCAGGGGACTGACAGTGGAGTGTCCTGATGCTATCATAATGTTATCCCCAGGGGACTGGCAGTGGAGTGTCTTGATGATAACATAATGTTATCCCCAAGGGACTGACAGTGGAGTGTCCTGATGCTAATATAATGTTATCCCCAGGGGACTGGCAGTAGAGTGTCCTGATGCTAACATAATGTTATCCCCAGGGGACTGACAGTGGAGTGTCCTGATGCTAACATAATGTTATCCCCAGCGGACTGACAGTGGAGTGTCCTGATATACTATTATCCCCAGGGGGACTGACAGTGGAGTGTCCTGATATACTATTATCCCCAGGGGGACTGACAGTGGATTGTCCTGATATACTATTATCCCCAGCGGACTGACAGTGGAGTGTCCTGATATACTATTATCCCCAGGGGGACTGACAGTGGAGTGTCCTGATATAATGTTATCCCCAGGGGACTGGCATTAGAGTGTCCCTGGCGGAATTCTTTGCCCTATAGTGCATTAGTTTTGAACAGAGACCTATGGGCCCCGGTCTAAGGTATTGCGCTGTATAAGTAAAAATGTGTTTTTTGGGACACTCTCACTGAGCACTTTTTTTTCTGACAGTGCAGTGCCTTCACACAACGTCTCGGTTGCAGGAGCCACGTCATGAATTACAAAACGGCGTCAAAGCTGGCAGCGATTGGCGTAGCATTAGTACCCAGACCCACACTTTGCTGACAGCATGCACCATGAGCAGAAAGCAGAGAGTTTGGGCCCAGTGAGAGGATTTCGCTTGTCAATAAGAAGTGACAGAAACACGTCTTTCAGGAGAAGGAAGCAGCAGCAGAGACGAGGGGAACAAAGTGCCATAGGGACAAAGTGTGTAGAACTTTTGTCTCAGCGATTTAACAACCGCTTATGTTGCAACTATGCAACTGTGCAGTCTCTATAGCGTTTTATTACACAGAGCATTGTCTCTATAGCTTTTTGTTACACAGTGCATTGTCTCTTTCAGGGAATTAATTTTATCAACGGCAAATGACCTAAAAAAAAAAAATGTCCTCTCACTGTCAACTGCATGTATTTTCAGCAAACTTAACATGTGTAAATATTTGTTTGAACATAACAAGATTCAACAACTGAGACATAAACTGAACAAGTTCCACAGACATGTGGCTAACAGAAATGTAATAATGTGTCCCTGAGCAAAGGGGGGGTCAAAATCTAAAGTAACAGTCAGTATCTGGTGTGGCCACCAGCTGCATTAAGTACTCCAATATATCTCCTCCTCGTGGACTGCACCAAATTTGCCAGTTCTTGCTGTGAGATGTTACCCCACTTTTCCACCGAGGCACCTGCAAGTTCCCAGACATTTCTGGGGGGAATGGCCCTAGCCTTCACCCTCCGATCCAACAGTTCCCAGACGTGCTCAATGGTATTGAGATCCGGGCTCTTCGCTGGCCATGGCAGAACACTGACATTCCTGTCTTGCAGGAAATCACGCACAGAACGAGCAGTATGGCTGGTGGCATTGTCATGCTGGAGGGTCATGTCAGGATGAGCCTGCAGGAAGGATGTCTTCCCTGTAACGCACAGCATTGAGATTGCCTGCAATGAAGCTCATTCCGATATTGCTGTGACACACCGCCCCAGACCATGACGAACCCTCCACCTCCAAATCGATCCCGCTCCAGAGTTCAGGCCTCGGTGTAACGCTCATTCCTTCGACAATAAAAACGAATCCAATCCCCCCTGGTGAGACAAAACCGCGACTCGTCAGTGAAGTCCTGTCTCATCAGCCAGTCCTGTCTGGTCCAACGACGGTGGGTGTGCACCAATACGAGACGTTGTTGCCGGTGATGCCTTACAACAGGTCTACAAGCCCTCAGTCCAGCGTCTCTCAGCCTATTGCAGACTGTCTGAGCACTGATGTAGGGATTGATGTAGGGATTGTGCGTTCCTGGTGTAACTTGGGCAGTTGTTGTTTCCATCCTGTACCTGTCCCACAGGTGTGATGTTCGGATGTACCGATCCTGTGCAGGTGTTGCTACACGTGGTCTGCCACTGCGAGGACGATCAGTCTCCCTGTAGCGCTGTCTCACAGTACGGACATTGCAATTTATTGCCCTGGCCACATCTGCAGCCCTCATGCCTCCTTGCAGCATGCCTCAGGCATGTTCACGCAGATGAGCAGGGACCCTGGGCATCTTTTTTTTGTGTTTTTCAGAGTCAGTAGAAAGGCCTCTTTAGTGTCCTAAGTTTTCATAACTGTGACCTTAATTCAATCAAATCAATCAAATGTATTTATAAAGCCCTTCTTACATAAGCTGATGTCACAAAGTGCTGTAGAGAAACCCAGCCTAAAACCGCAAAAAGCAAGTAATGCAGGTGTAGAAGCATGGTGACTAGAAAGGCCAGAACCTAGGAAGAAACCTAGAGAGGAATTGCCTACTTTGCCTACCGTCTTTAAGCTGTTAATGTCTTAACAACCGTTCCACAGGTGCATATTCATTAATTGTTTATGGTTCATTGAACAAGCATGGGAAACAGTGTTTAAACCCTTTACAACGAAGATCTGTGAAGTTATTTGGATTTTTTTACAAATTATCTTTGAAAGACAGGGTCCTGAAAAAGAGACGTTTCTTTTTTTTTGTTGCTGAGTTTATTATGATCTTACAGAGTTACTTGAAGATCAAATATTATGTTGTTACAAGAGGATCAAGCGAACACTTATTTAGAGGATACTAAAACCCAGAGCTGTTGTAATCAAACATGAAAATGGTATAGAAACGTTAACATGATTCTCGTTAAATATTGGTTAAAGGACAGGGAATTCCCATCTATCGCGTCTCTTATTTGCCATTGTAATTGATATGCTGGCTAAATATTTGAGGAAGCCTGGCTTCCCTGAATAGAGTAGGAACTATTACATACTATTACATAATTAACAATGAATGAAAACAATTGAGATGAAAAAAAAAATCCGGACTGTGTAGCAACAATTTTTTTTTAAGTTAATTGGTGGAATTTCTTTCCACCTTAATGTGTTTGAGCCAATCAGTTGTGTTGTGACAAGGTATCGGTGGTATACAGAAGATAACCCTATTTGGTAAAATACCAAGTCCATATTATGGCAAGAACAACTCAAATAAGCAGAAGATAAACGAAAATCCATCATTACTTTAAGACATGAAGGTCAGTCAATCCGGAAAATTTCAAGAACTTTGAATGTTTCTTCAGTTGCAGACGCAAAACTGATCAAGCACTATGAAGAAACTGGCTCTCATGAGGACTGGCACAGGAAAGGAAGACCCAGAGTTTCCTGTGCTGCAGAGGATAAGTTCATTAGAGCTAACTGCCCCTCAGATTGCAGTCCAAGTAAATGCTTCACTGAGTTCAAGTTACAGACACATCTCAACATCAACTGTTCAAAGGAGACTGTGTGAATCAGGCCTTCATGGTCGAATTGCTGCAAAGAAACCACTACTAAAGGACACCAATAATAAGAAGAGACTTGCTTGGGCCAAGAAACATGAGCAATGGACATTAGACCGTTGCAAATTTGTCTTTTGTTCTGATTAGTCCAAATTGGAGATTTTGCGATTCCAACCTCCTGGTCTTTGTGAGACGCAGAGTAGGTGAACGGATGATC
The DNA here is from genome assembly GCF_045791955.1 of Oncorhynchus clarkii lewisi. Lineage (NCBI taxonomy): Eukaryota > Metazoa > Chordata > Actinopteri > Salmoniformes > Salmonidae > Oncorhynchus > Oncorhynchus clarkii. The sequence goes on along the minus strand of NC_092163.1, from coordinate 80,599,009 downwards.
TTCGCATGTGGGGTTCCCACCGTGAAGCATGGAGGAGGAGGTGCTTTGCTGGTGTCAGTGATTTATTTAGAATTTAGAACTCTTTCCAGTGAAGTCAGCAAAGCATATTACAGTTACAGCACATTAATATTTCCAACATTTTCGGACCACTAAACTATTGATTTAGAACCACAGAGTTACCTACCGCAAGTCACAAATAAAACAGGAGCTGCCTCCACTGTTCACTATTTCAACTTCAACATCATCAAATCACCTATATGCATAGTCTAATACAGTGACAGCTGAAAGATACCGAAAGCAAGATAGTCCAGTCAACTTAAGCTAAATAGGATATGGCGATCAATGGTTCCGATTTCTGTGTGTGTGTGTGTGTGTGTGTGTGTGTGTGTGTGTAGAGAAGTGCCAATGCCATCCTCCTCTCTTTTCAAGCTTTTTTTTTGTTGTCCTAGGCTACCTGGCTAAAATGCTTGCTCACTAGCCTAACTTCCATTCATGGGCTAACTAACATTAGCCTTCTACATCTAGCTACATGTTGAACTTCCATCCTCTCAGGCCAGTGTCACAACAAGGTATGAATTTATGGTTGGATCAGGATCGGCAATAATAATCAATGGCCTGTATGGAGAATTAAGCAAAACCACAAGTCCAAATCCTTATCTCCATCCATGGCTAATTTAGGAAAGGGATCATTTTAGCTAGCTAGCTAGCGGAGGACAACAACGAGATGCAACAATTCAAAGTGTTTCTGTCGATGACGTATGCTCTCAATGCGATTTGATAGGAGTGACGTCATAATCCAAGATGGCTTCCTTTGACACTTTTTGTCTTGGGTGCACCACGACCATTCACAGTTGAGCTTGCTCAGTTTAGGTCAATGCTGATTGGCTCATTTTTGTATACTTTTTTTTGTTATCAAGGGAGGCCAAATGCCCGCTGGCTTCCCTTGTGGTCCATTCAATACTACAGGAGACAACAATGTCATACTCGTTTGGACCAGACAGCATCAGATAGATGGCACATACATAGAGAGACAGAGGGGTGCTGTTTCGCTCGTAGGCTTTCTCCGGTGAGAGAAAGCTGATACATTAACTATTTGCACATCGTTTCCAACAATATTTTAAATATGTCTATTTTTTTGGAACTTTTGTTAATGTTTAACCTTCATTTTTTAACTGTTTATTTGTATTGTATTGTTTATTTTACTTCTGTTTGTTATCTATTTCACTTGCTTTGGCAGTGTAAACATGTGTTTCCCATGCCAACTAAGCCCCTTAAATTGAATTGAAATTGAGAGAGAGAGCGAGAGAAAGAGAGAGAGAGAGACAGAGAAAGAGAGAGAAAGAGAGTGTGAGAGGGAGAGCGAGAGAGAGAGAGAGAGAAAGAGGGAAAGAGAGAAAGAGAGAGACAGAGACAGAGAGAGAGAGAGAGAGAGAGAGAGAGAGAGAGAGAGAGAGAGAGAGAGTGTGAGAGTGAGAGAGAAAGAGAAAGATAAAGATAGAGAGAGAGAGAGAGAGACAAAGAGAGACAGAGACAGAGAGAGAGAGAGAGAGAGAGAGAGAGAGAGAGAGAGAGAGAGAGAGAGAGAGAAAGAAAGATAGAGACAGAGAGAGAGAGAGAGAGAGAGACAGAGAGAGAGAGAGAGAGAGAGACAGAGAGAGAGAGAGAGAGAATGAGAGAATGGGAGAGAGAGAGAGAGAGAGAGAGAGAGAGAGAGAGAGAGAAAAAGAAAGATAGAGAGAGAGAGAGACAGAGAGAGAGAGAGAGAGAGAGAGACAGAGAGAGAGAGAGAGAGAATGAGAGAATGGGAGAGAGAGAGAGAGAGAGAGAGAGAGAGAGAGAGAGAGAGAGAGAGAGAGAGAGAATGAGAGAGGGACAGAGAGAGAGAGAGAGACAGAGAGAGACAGAGAGAGAGAGAGAGAGAGAGAGAGAGAGAGAGAGAGAGAGAGAGAGATAACGAGGGAGGTCTTGTCACTAAGATTGTACCTGTTACAACAGAGGGAGGGAATGGAAGAGCAGTGCACTGCTCCAGATCCCTTGATATCCACCACAAGGGGGAGAGAAGATAAAAGGGAGCGAGAAAGAGGGGAGACAGACAGAGAGGTAGAGAGACCCGACTTAACTGTCAATCGTACAGCAGAGTGAGCGTGCGAATCCAGTAGATAAGATCATGAGTGCACCGCTCTTCATACGTAATGGGTCCCATATATAAATATCCCACGTTACTTTCTCTCCCCTATACCAATACCATTTACAGAAATAATAAAAAAATAAAAAAATGGAATCGTTTAAAAAAAATGGCAAATACACAAATTCTTGCAGTTTTACCATCACACCATCAGAGGGTACCACAACACACCCAGGACCGGTAGCTATGGTTCCATTGTAGTCATGACAGTAAATACAGAAAAAAACAAAATAAATGAACAAAAGAGGAAATCTAACAAAAGCGACTAGAACAAAACGAGCCCAAGGATCACAATGATTAATATGGTCAACATCACTTCTAAAGAGAGAAAGAGGCTAGCTCGTTCCCTGATGAGGTCCTTGGCTTCTATCTGGAGGCAGATAGCAGGTGTCAATAGAACACAATTTGAGCTAGCCACAGGAAGGCAAGTTATTAACCTGTCTGCTGGGATTGTGTGTGTCTGTCCCAAATGGCACTCTAGTCCCTATATAGTGCACTTCTTTAAAAAACAGATCCCAGGTAGAAGTGTACCATTTAGGACGGAAACTGGGATTGTGTGTTCCTCTTGGCCTTTCCATTTATTGCAGGGGATGAGGAGGATATGAAGATACGGAAAGAAGGCTATTAGAGACACATTGATCTCTTTCAAACTGCATTTTTTTGGCGTCCAAGATGGTACCCTTTTCCCTATATAGTGCACTACGTGTGACCAGGGCTCATATTGTTACAGGGAACAAGGAGCCATTTGGAACGGACCTCGTTCTAGGTTACTGACTGGCACTTCATCACACAAAAGCTTTTATGAGGCAGTACAATACAGTAACTCTATTAGGGGATTTTGTATAAGTCTTGTGCATTGGTCTCATCAGATATCAGTGGATTTAGTATTGGTCTAATGAGATATCAGGGGATTTAGTATTGGTCTAATCAGATATCAGGGGATTTAGTATTGGTCTAATAAGATATCAGGGGATTTAGTATTGGTCTAATAAGATATCAGGGGATTTAGTATTGGTCTCATAAGATATCAGGGGATTTAGTATTGGTCTCATAAGACATCAGGGGATTTAGTATTGGTCTCATCAGACATCAGGGGATTTAGTATTGGTCTCATCAGATATCAGGGGATTTAGAATTGGTCTAATAAGATATCAGGGGATTTAGTATTGGTCTAATAAGATATCAGGGGATTTAGTATTGGTCTCATAAGATATCAGGGGATTTAGTATTGGTCTCATCAGATATCAGGGGATTTAGTATTGGTCTCATAAGACATCAGGGGATTTAGTATTGGTCTCATCAGATATCAGGGGATTTAGTATTGGTCTAATAAGATATCAGGGGATTTAGTATTGGTCTCATAAGATATCAGGGGATTTAGTATTGGTCTAATCAGGTATCAGTGGATTTAGGTTTGGTCTAACCAGATATCAGGGGATTTAGTATTGGTCTCATAAGATTTCAGGGGATGTAGTATTGGTCTAATCGGATATCAGGGGATTTAGTATTGGTCTAATCAGATATCAGGGGATTTAGTATTGGTCTAATCACATATCAGGGGATTTGGTATTGGTCTAATCAGACATCAGGGAATTTAGAATTGGTCTAATCAGATGTCAGGGGATTTAGTATTGGTCTAATCAGATATCAGGGGATTTAGTATTGGTCTCATCAGATATCAGGGGAATTGGTATTGGTCTCATCAGATATCAGGGGATTTAGTATCGGTCTCATCAGATATCAGGGGATTTAGTATTGGTCTCATAAGATATCAGGGGATTTAGTATTGGTCTCAAAAGATATCAGGGGATGTAGTATTGGTCTCATAAGATCACAGCTGGATGAGTATTCTATTGGAGCTGAAAAGTAATGTTTTCTGGGTTTTACAGGCCGCCACTTCAGAATCTGTCACCATGACCAAATTAAATAGCACATCTGTCATGAACCAATGCAGACTCACAAGACTGAATATACATACACTACAGGTCAAACGGTTTAGAACACCTACTCATTCAAGGGTTTTTCTTTATTTTTACTATTTTCTACATTCTAGAACAATAGTGAAGACATTAAAACTGTGAAATAACACACTTGGAAACATGCAGTTACCAAAAAAGTGTTAAGCAAATCAAAATATATTTTATATTTGAGATTCTTCATCACACACAAGCTTTTATGAGTCAGTACAATACAGTAACTCTATTAGGGGATTTTGTATAAGTCTTGTGCATTGGTCTCATCAGATATCAGTGGATTTAGTATTGGTCTAATAAGATATCAGGGGATTTAGTATTGGTCTAATCAGATATCAGGGGATTTAGTATTGGTCTAATAAGATATCAGGGGATTTAGTATTGGTCTAATAAGATATCAGGGGATTTAGTATTGGTCTCATAAGATATCAGGGGATTTAGTATTGGTCTCATAAGACATCAGTGGATTTAGGTTTGGTCTAACCAGATATCAGGGGATTTAGTATTGGTCTCATAAGATTTCAGGGGATGTAGTATTGGTCTAATCGGATATCAGGGGATTTAGTATTGGTCTAATCAGATATCAGGGGATTTAGTATTGGTCTAATCACATATCAGGGGATTTGGTATTGGTCTAATCAGACATCAGGGAATTTAGAATTGGTCTAATCAGATGTCAGGGGATTTAGTATTGGTCTAATCAGATATCAGGGGATTTAGTATTGGTCTCATCAGATATCAGGGGAATTGGTATTGGTCTCATCAGATATCAGGGGATTTAGTATCGGTCTCATCAGATATCAGGGGATTTAGTATTGGTCTCATAAGATATCAGGGGATTTAGTATTGGTCTCAAAAGATATCAGGGGATGTAGTATTGGTCTCATAAGATCACAGCTGGATGAGTATTCTATTGGAGCTGAAAAGTAATGTTTTCTGGGTTTTACAGGCCGCCACTTCAGAATCTGTCACCATGACCAAATTAAATAGCACATCTGTCATGAACCAATGCAGACTCACAAGACTGAATATACATACACTACAGGTCAAACGGTTTAGAACACCTACTCATTCAAGGGTTTTTCTTTATTTTTACTATTTTCTACATTCTAGAACAATAGTGAAGACATTAAAACTGTGAAATAACACACTTGGAAACATGCAGTTACCAAAAAAGTGTTAAGCAAATCAAAATATATTTTATATTTGAGATTCTTCATCACACACAAGCTTTTATGAGTCAGTACAATACAGTAACTCTATTAGGGGATTTTGTATAAGTCTTGTGCATTGGTCTCATCAGATATCAGTGGATTTAGTATTGGTCTAATAAGATATCAGGGGATTTAGTATTGGTCTAATCAGATATCAGGGGATTTAGTATTGGTCTAATAAGATATCAGGGGATTTAGTATTGGTCTAATAAGATATCAGGGGATTTAGTATTGGTCTCATAAGATATCAGGGGATTTAGTATTGGTCTCATAAGACATCAGGGGATTTAGTATTGGTCTCATCAGACATCAGGGGATTTAGTATTGGTCTCATCAGATATCAAGGGATTTAGAATTGGTCTAATAAGATATCAGGGGATTTAGTATTGGTCTAATAAGATATCAGGGGATTTAGTATTGGTCTCATAAGATATCAGGGGATTTAGTATTGGTCTCATAAGACATCAGGGGATTTAGTATTGGTCTCATCAGACATCAGGGGATTTAGTATTGGTCTCATCAGATATCAGGGGATTTAGAATTGGTCTAATAAGATATCAGGGGATTTAGTATTGGTCTAATAAGATATCAGGGGATTTAGTATTGGTCTCATAAGATATCAGGGGATTTAGTATTGGTCTCATCAGATATCAGGGGATTTAGTATTGGTCTCATAAGACATCAGGGGATTTAGTATTGGTCTCATCAGATATCAGGGGATTTAGTATTGGTCTAATAAGATATCAGGGGATTTAGTATTGGTCTCATAAGATATCAGGGGATTTAGTATTGGTCTAATCAGATATCAGTGGATTTAGGTTTGGTCTAACCAGATATCAGGGGATTTAGTATTGGTCTCATAAGATTTCAGGGGATGTAGTATTGGTCTAATCGGATATCAGGGGATTTAGTATTGGTCTAATCAGATATCAGGGGATTTAGTATTGGTCTAATCACATATCAGGGGATTTGGTATTGGTCTAATCAGACATCAGGGAATTTAGAATTGGTCTAATCAGATGTCAGGGGATTTAGTATTGGTCTAATCAGATATCAGGGGATTTAGTATTGGTCTCATCAGATATCAGGGGAATTGGTATTGGTCTCATCAGATATCAGGGGATTTAGTATCGGTCTCATCAGATATCAGGGGATTTAGTATTGGTCTCATAAGATATCAGGGGATTTAGTATTGGTCTCAAAAGATATCAGGGGATGTAGTATTGGTCTCATAAGATCACAGCTGGATGAGTATTCTATTGGAGCTGAAAAGTAATGTTTTCTGGGTTTTACGTGCCGCCACTTCAGAATCTGTCACCATGACCAAATTAAATAGCACATCTGTCATGAACCAATGCAGACTCACAAGACTGAATATACATACACTACAGGTCAAACGGTTTAGAACACCTACTCATTCAAGCGTTTTTCTTTATTTTTACTATTTTCTACATTCTAGAACAATAGTGAAGACATTAAAACTGTGAAATAACACACTTGGAAACATGCAGTTACCAAAAAAGTGTTAAGCAAATCAAAATATATTTTATATTTGAGATTCTTCAAATAGCCAGCCTATGCCTTGATGAGAACTTTGCACACTCTTGGCATTCTCTCAACCAGCTTCAACTGGAATGCTTTTCCAACTGCAGTTTTTGGCTGATCTTTCTTCACTCTGCGGTCCGACTCATCCCAAACCATCTCAATTTGGTTGAGGTCGAGGGGGTTGTGGAGGCCAGGTCATCTGATTCAGCACTCCATCACTCTCCTTCTTGGTCAAATAGCCCTTACACAGTCTGGAGGTGTATGGGGTCATTGTTCTGTTGAAAATCAAATGATAATCCCACTAAGCACAAACCAGATGGGATGGCGTATTGCTGCAGAATGCTGTGGTAGCCATGTAAATTACAGACAGTGTCAACAGCAAAGCACACCCACACCATCACACCTCCTCCTCCATGCTTTATGGTGGGAAAAACACATGTGGAGATCATCCAGTCTCACAAATACACGGTGGTTGGAACCAAAAATCTCAGATTTGGACACCAGACCAAAGGAAAAATTTCCACCGGTCTAACATGCATTGCTCGTGTTTCTTGGCCCAAGCAAGCCTGTTCTTCTTATTGGTGTCCTTTAGTAGTGGTTTCTTTGCAGCAATTTGACCAATTCGACCTGATTCACACAGTCTCCTCTGAACAGTTGATGTTGAGATGTATCTGTTACTTGAACTCTGTGAAGCATTTATTTGGACTGCAATTTCCTGGACTGAAAACTCGAATGAACTTGTCCTCTGCAGCAGAGGTAACTCTGGGTCTTCCTTTTCTTGTGGCGGTCCTCATGAGAGACAGTTTCATTATAGCGCTTGATGGTTTTTGCGACTGCACTTGAAGAAACTTTAAAAGTTGTTGAAATATTCTGAATTGACTGACCTTCATGTCTTACAGTAATGATGGACTGTCATTTCTCTTTGTCTATTTGAGCTGTTCTGGCCATAATATGGACTTGGTCTTTTACCAAACAATGCTATTTTCTGTATACCAACCCCTACCTTGTCACAACAAAACTGATTGGCTCAAACACATGAAGAAGGAAATACACGTAGAATGACACACCTGTTAATTGAAATACATTCCAGGTGACTACCTCATGAAGCTGTCACCAAGGCAAAGGGTGGCTATATGAAGAATCTCTCTTTGGTTACTACACAATCCCATATGTGTTATTTCATAGTTTTGATGTATTCACTATAAAAAAAAATGTTAAAAAAAAAGAAAAATCCTTGAATGAGTAGGTGTTCTAAAACTTTTGACCTGTATTGTACTTGACCTTTGCTCTGCAAGACAGCCTTTTACTGTACATGTTAAGGTTTTTCGTTAGGATTTCTGCCAACTTCTCCTGGCTATATGAGCAAAGAACCAAATACACTGCCACTGGCTCTATCCATTCCTCCAGCTAGCCTATACTCCCACTCACTGGTATGGATCCAATGGAAGAGTTTGATCATTTCACATATCACACTGTCTTTTACGCTTAAACAGATCGTTTTTGGGTGAATTATATCAACATATTCTCCCTTGTATGCAGGGAACCCAATATCCTGAAGCATTGGGCACGGCCCCATCACATGCATTCCTCTAGCTAGCATTAACTGTTACTAGCCACATTGAACTAGCATTAAGTGTTACATTGACCTAGCAGTAACTGTTACTAGCCACATTGACCTGGCAGTAACTGTTACATTGACCTAGCAGTAACTGTTACTAGCCACATTGAACTAGCATTAACTGTTACTAGCCACATTGAACTAGCATTAACTGTTACTAGCCACATTGACCTAGCATTAACTGTTACTAGCCACATTGACCTAGCAGTAACTGTTACTAGCCACATTGACCTAGCATTAACTGTTACTAGCAACATTGACCTAGCATTAACTGTTACATCAACCTAGCATTTACTGCTACTAGCCACATTGACCAAGCAGTAACTGTTACTACTCACATTGACCAAGCAGTAACTGTTACTACTCACATTGACCTAGCATTAACTGTTACTAGCCACATTGACCTAGCAGTAATTGTTACATTGACCTAGCAGTAACTGTTACTGGCCACATTGACCTAGCATTAACTGTTACATTGACCTAGCAGTAATTGTTACATTGACCTAGCAGTAATTGTTACTAGCCACATTGACCTGGCAGTAACTGTTACATTGACCTAGCAGTAACTGTTACTAGCCACATTGAACTAGCATTAACTGTTACTAGCCACATTGACCTAGCATTAACTGTTACTAGCCACATTGACCTTGCATTAACTGTTACTAGCCACATTGACCTAGCATTAACTGTTACATTGACCTAGCAGTAACTGTTACTAGCCACATTGACCTAGCATTAACTGTTACATTGACCTAGCAGTAACTGTTACTAGCCACATTGACCTAGCATTAACTGTTACTAGCCACATTGACCTAGCAGTAATTGTTACATTGACCTAGCAGTAACTGTTACTGGCCACATTGACCTAGCATTAACTGTTACATTGACCTAGCAGTAACTGTTACTAGCCACATTGACCTAGCAGTAACTGTTACTAGCCACATTGACCTAGCATTAACTGTTACTACTCACATTGACCAAGCAGTAACTGTTACTACTCACATTGACCTAGCATTAACTGTTACTAGCCACATTGACCTAGCAGTAATTGTTACATTGACCTAGCAGTAACCGTTACTGGCCACATTGACCTAGCATTAACTGTTACATTGACCTAGCATTAACTGTTACATTGACCTAGCAGTAACTGTTACTAGCCACATTGACCTAGCATTAACTGTTACATTGACCTAGCAGTAACTGTTACTAGCCAGATTGACCTAGCAGTAGCTGTTACATTGAACTAGCAGTAACTGTTACTACTCACATTGACCAGATCCCAAATTAAACTCTATTCACAGGGCTCATGTTCAAAGTAATCTCCTATATATAGATTAGTGTGCCATTTCAGATTAACCCCCTGTGAACTGGCCTGCATCTAGTAACTAGCCAGTCTGTTCTGCCATCCGCCCCCTGGCCTGAATCTAGTAACTAGCCAGTCTGTTCTCCCATCTGCCCACTGGCTTGAATCTAGTAACAAGCCAGTCTGTTCTCCCATCCGCCCCCTGGCCTGAATCTAGTAACTAGCCAGTCTGTTCTCCCATCTGCCCCCTGGCCTGAATCTAGTAACTAGCCAGTCTGTTCTCCCATCTGCCCCCTGGCCTGAATCTAGCAACTAGCCAGTCTGTTCTCCCATCTGCCCCCTGGCCTGCATCTAGTAACTAGCCAGTCTGTTCTCCCATCTGCCCCCTGGCCTGAATCTAGTAACTAGCCAGTCTGTTCTCCCATCTGCCCCCTGGCCTGAATCTAGTAACTAGCCAGTCTGTTCTCCCATCCGCCCACTGGCCTGAATCTAGCAACTAGCCAGTCTGTTCTCCCATCCGCCCCCTGGCCTGAATCTAGTAACTAGCCAGTCTGTTCTCCCATCCGCCCCTGGCCTGAATCTAGTAACTAGCCAGTCTGTTCTCCCATCCGCCCCCTGGACTGAATCTAGTAACTAGCCAGTCTGTTCTCCCATCCGCCCCCTGGCCTGAATCTAGTAACTAGCCAGTCTGTTCTCCCATCCGCCCCCTGGCTTGAATCTAGTAACAAGCCAGTCTGTTCTCCCATCCGCCCCCTGGCCTGAATCTAGTAACTAGCCAGTCTGTTCTCCCATCCTCCCACTGGCCTGAATCTAGTAACTAGCCAGTCTGTTCTCCCATCCGCCCCCTGGCCTCAATCTAGTAACTAGCCAGTCTGTTCTCCCATCTGCCCCCTGGCCTGAATCTAGTAACTAGCCAGTCTGTTCTCCCATCCGCCCCCTGGCCTGAATCTAGTAACTAGCCAATCTGTTCTTCCATCCGCCCCCTGGCCTGCATCTAGTAACTAGCCAGTCTGTTCTCCCATCCGCCCCCTGGCCTGAATCTAGTAACTAGCCAGTCTGTTCTCCCATCTGCCCGCTGGCAGCTCACGTCATGTGTTTTGCTGCAGCGGGTCATTCATCATTGTCGCAGGGGAGCATACAGATCTTTATTAAGTTGCACGAACCCAATGTCGCCAGGGCATCCATAGCTCCTGCTCCACACACGCCAGGTGATGAATGAGGACCTCACATATAGACTATAGTCAGAGATGATGATGATGATGGAGTAATAACGGCCATTTTCACAAAGCACGCATCGCCTGGTGGCTGGAAGGAGCCACGGGCATCAGACACATTCTTCAGAACGGTAACAGTATTATTTTTTTACTGCTTATGTTTCCATAGGATTTAGTTCATTATCAACCACTTCTGTGGGTTAATGAATTTTTACAGATCCAGTGAAGCGTTATTTTGAGTCTTCCTCTATCTTATTCGAGAACCGTCTCCATGAAGTTCTGCCTGAGTGGCACAGCAATCTAAGGCACTGCATCTCAGTGTTAGAGGCGTCACTACAGACCCTGGTTTGATTCCAGGCTGTATCACAACCGGCTGTGATTGGGAGTCCCATAGGGCGGTGCACACGTGGCCCAGCGTTGTCCGGGTTTTAGCGGGGGTAGGCTGTCATTGTATCTAAGAATTTGTTCTTAACTGACTTGCCTTGTTAAATAAAGCTTATGTTTAAATATAAAAAAAACTGTGAGACTGAATAAACAAAGATGTAAAGAGCTTTTATATCACCCATAACATGACCTCTCTCATGGATGTCTCACAATGGAGAATATGGACTATTGCCTGTTGATTATTATTAGTGCAAAAAGTGTGTTTGTATAAAATCTTAAGAGGAGATGACAGAGCAACACCAGTCACTTCACATGACATTCACTCCCTGCCTGGATGCTTCAGAGCCACAGGCTTCAGAAGAGGATACCAGACACCTTTTTAACTGCTTATCTTGGGACTTTCCTACACTTGTACACTCTTAGCTAGAAAAAATGGTTCCAAAAGGTTTCACCGGGCTGTCCCCAAAGGAGAACCCTTTTCGGTTCCAAATAGAACCCTTTTTAGTTCTAGGTAGAACTATTTTGGGATGCATGTAGAACTCTCTGTGGAAAGGGTTCAACCTAGAACCGAAAGTGGCCAACCTAGAACCAAAATGTCTTCTTCAAATGGTTGGGGACAGCCGAAAAGTGCAAGAGTGTAAAATACTTATATTTGACATGCATGGGATTTATTTCCACACCCCGACTAAGACACGCTTAGTAGTGGCGTGGTTTAAAAAAAAAATGTTTTGGGGGGGCACCCATTAGAGTAAATGTCACTCCTGTTCATACATTCTGTTGTATTGTCATCACGTGTTAAGGTTGAACACTGATGGTGTTATTGCTTCAATCAGGCTAACAGTGCTGTATGAGTTCCTCAAGAGCCTATGCACATCTTAAGGTTGGAATAGTTACCACTATTAAGACATGTAATATCTTATCTCCCTCACTAGCTTTAAGCACCAGCTGGCAGAGCAGCTCACTGCTCTGTACATAGCCCATCTATAATTTAGCCCAAACAACTACCTCTCCCCCTGCTGTATTTATTTATTTATTTATTTTGCTCCTTTACACCCCATTATTTCTATCTCTATCTTGCACATTCTTCCACTGCAAATCTACCATTCCAGTGTTTAATTGCTATATTGTATTTACTTCCCCACCATGACCTATTTATTTCCTTTACCTCCCTTATCTCACCTCATTTGCTCACATTGTATATAGACTTATTTTTCTATTATATTATTGACTGTATGTTTGTTTTACTCCATGTGTAACTCTGTGTTGTTGTATCTGTCGAACTGCTTTGCTTTATCTTGGCCAGGTCGCAATTGTTCTCAACTTGCCTACCTGGTTAAATAAAGGTGACATAAAATTAAACATTTAAAAAAATAATAATAATTAATCAACAATGTTGTTATTATATTAGAATATGTCATAAAAATTCATTTTTAAAATGCGGTGTACTAACTTAACATGATGAACAGGAAAGGCATTTACACTAACAACTATCTGAAACCCACTCATTCAATCTGATAGGCTGCCAACTCTACAATCTATTATTAAAAAAGGTTCAAAATGTAACTCCTCCCATCACTAAAAGGTTAGAAATGTAACTCCTCCCATCACTAAAAGGTTCAAAATGTAACTCCTCCCATCACTAAAAGGTTAGAAATGTAACTCCTCCCATCACTAAAAGGTTCAAAATGTAACTCCTCCCATCACTAAAAGGTTCAAAATGTAACTCCTCCCATCACTAAAAGGTTCAAAATGTAACTCCTCCCATAACTAAAAGGTTCAAAATGTAACTCCTGCCATCACTAAAAGGTTCAAAATGTAACTCCTCCCATCACTAAAAGGTTCAAAATGTAACTCCTCCCATCACTAAAAGGTTCAAAATGTAACTCCTCCCATCACTAAAAGGTTCAAAATGTAACTCCTCCCATTACTAAAAGGTTAAAAATGTAACTCCTCCCATCACTAAAAGGTTCCAAATGTAACTCCTCCCATCACTAAAAGGTTCCGGATTGAAGGTAGATAGATTGTAGTTGAGTTGGCAGCCTATCAGATTGATTGAACCTTTACACAGGGGTTCTTCAAAAACCCTTTTTATATATAGTTTCCTCGAGGAACCTTTTTCAACTGGTTACACCAGTGTGGCAACCCTAAAGGTTCTTCTATGTACCTCCACTTCTAAGAGTATCGGCTGCTTTGCCATAGCAGCATTTTTTTTTTTTTTTTTTGCGGTTTGAGTGACTATTTATTCTGTTAAAAGTTCCCACTTACTTGTAAGTCATGAAATACCGTTAACATTTCTGCAACGCTTTTGAGTGGTTTGAATTTTGCACTTAGATTGGCTTTGGGAAATAGAATATGAGCCTCTGTGAGCCAAGGCCATGTTTGACTGGAGGAAAACAGTTAAGTTAAATGGAATAAAAAAACACTTTCCAAATGGGAGTTGTTTGTGTGACTACACATCATGAAATACACCTGCCACCAACAGTAAAACACATTTAGAGAGAGTAACTCCAGAGTCCAGGACTGATACTTTGAACACCACACAACATGCAGTATATAACTCCAGAGTCCAGGGCTGAGTCTTTGAACACCACACAACATGCAGTATATAACTCCAGAGTCAAGGGCTGAGTCTTTGAACACCACACAACATGCAGTATATAACTCCAGAGTCCAGGGCTGAGTCTTTGAACACCACACAACATGCAATATATAACTCCAGAGTCCAGGGCTGAGACTTTGAACACCACACAAAATGCAGTATATAACTCCAGAGTCCAGGGCTGATACTTTGAACACCACACAACATGCAGTATATAACTCCAGAGTCCAGGGCTGAGTCTTTGAACACCACACAACATGCAGTATATAACTCCAGAGTCCAGGGCTGAGACTTTGAACACCACACAACATGCAGTATATAAAGGTCAGTGATAGAAGTAGAGCTCTAGATTAGCCCTCCTCCATTCCATTTCCACAGCATTCTAGTTCCAGGGAGGCTCTCCAGTTTCCATGACAACCCAAACCAGGAACAGGAACATTTGGCTCTCAGGAGGCAACTCTGGGGTCTCTCCCGATTTAGAGAAAGGTGGCGTCTTCAGGGGGTTGTTTTTGTGGGAGGGAGATCGGATAAAATCTAATTATATTATTCGCATATAAATTTAGCAGATATTATTGCGGGTGTAGCAAAATGCTTGTGTTCCTAGCTCCAACAGTGTAGTAATATTTAACAATACACAACAATACACACATATCTAAAAAGTAAAGACAACATGGACAGTACATGGATAGAATATGTAAAACACTACATGACCGAAAGTACGTGGACACCTTCCTGTCGAACGTCTCATTCCAAAATCATGTGCATTAACATGGAGTTGGTCCCCCCTTTGGTGCTATAACATCTTCCACTTTTCTGGGAAGGCTTTCAACTAGATGTTGTAACACTTCTGTGGAGACTTGCTTCCATTCAGCCACAAGAGCATTAGTGAGGTCAGGCACTGATGTTGGGCGATTAGACCTGGCTCGTTCCAATTCATCCCAAAGGTGTTTGATGGGGTTGAGGTCAGGGCAGGCCAGTCATGTTCTTCCACACCTATCTCAACGAACCATTTATGTATGGATCTTGCTTTCTTTATGGGGTATTGTCATGCTGAAACAGGAAAGGGCATTCCCAAACTGTTGCCACAAAGTTGGAAGCACAGAATCATCTAGTATGCTGTAGTGTTAAGATTTCCCTCACTGGAACTAAGAGGCCTAGCCCGAACCCTGGTAAACAGCCCCAGACTATAATTCCTCCTCCACCAAACTTGACAGTTGGCCCTATGCATTCGGGCAGGTAGTGTTTTCCTGGCATCCACCAAACCCAGATTAGTCTGTCGGACTGCCAGATGGTAAAGTATGACTCATCACACCAGAGAACACGTTTCCACTGCTCCAGAGTCCTATGGCGGCGAGCTTTACACCACTCCAGCCGACGCTTGACATTGTGCATTGTGATCTTAGGCTTATGTGTGGCTACTCGGCCATGGAAACCCATTTAATGAAGCTCCTGACAAAAAAAAGTTATTGTGCTGACGTTGATCCAGAGGCAGTTTGGAGCTAAGTAGTGAGTGTTGCAACCAAGGACAGACTATTTTTCCGCACCACGTGCTTCAGCACTTGGCTGTCCCATTCTGTGAGCTTGTGTGGCCTATCACTTCGCAGCTGAGTCGTTGTGCTCATAGATGTTTCCACTTCACATTAACAGCACTTACAATTGAACAGGGCAGCTCTAGCAGTGCAGAAATTTGATGAACTGACTTGTTGGAAGGATGGAATCCTATGACGGTGCCACATTGAAAGTCACTGAGCTCTTCAGTAAGGCCATTCTACTGGCAATATTTATGGAGATTGCACGGCTGTGTGCTCGATTTTATACACCTGTCAGAAATGGGTGTGTCCACATACACTACCGGTCAAAAGTTTTAGAATTGTAGAATAATTGTCAAGACATCAAAACTTTGAAGTAACACATATGGAATCATGTAGTAACCCAAAAAGTGTTAAACAAATCAAAATATATTTTAGATTTGAGATTCTTCAAATAGCCACCCTTTGCCTTGGTGACAGCTTTGCACACTTTTGGCATTCTCTCAAACAGCTTAATCTGGACAACTTTTCCAACAGTCTTGAAGGAGTTCCCACATATGCTGAGCATTTGTTGGCGGCTTTCCTTCACTCTGCGGTCCAACTCATCCCAAACCATCTCAATTGGGTTGAGGTCAGGTGATTATGGAGGCCAGGTCATCTGATGCAGCACTCCATCACTCTCCTTCTTGGTCAAATAGCCCTTACACAGCCTGGAGGTGTGTTGGGTCATTGTCCTGTTAAACACAAAATGATAGTCCCACTAAGCCCAAACCAGATGGGAAGGCGTATGGCTGCAGAATGCTTTGGTAGTTAAGTGTGCCTTAAATTCGAAATAAATCACAGACAGTTTCACCAGCAAAGCACCCCCACACCATCACACCTCCTCCTCCATGCTTCACAGTGGGAAATACACATGCGGAGATCATCCGTTCACCCACACCGCGTCCCACAAAGACACGGAGGTTTGAATCAAAAATCTTCAATTTGGACTCAATTCCAAAGGACACATTATTGGTGTTCTTTAGTAGTGGTTCCATTGCAGCAATTTGACCGTGAAGGCCTGATTCACAAAGTCTCCTCTGAACAGTTGATGTTGAGATGTGTCTGTAACTTAAACTCTGTGAAGAATGTATTTGGGCTGCAATTTCTTAGGCTGGTATCTCTAATGAACTTATCCTCTGCAGCAGAGTTAACTCTGGGTTTTCCATTCCTGTGGCGGTCATCATGAGAGCTAGTTTCATCCTGGCGCTTGAACAAACTTTAAAAGTTCTTGAATTTTTCTGGATTGACTGAAAGTAATGATGGACTGTCATTTCTCTTTTATTATTTAAGCTTTAATTGCCATAATATGGACTTGGTCTTTTACCAAATAGGGCTATCTTCTGTATACCCCCCTACCTTGTCACAACACAACTGATTGTCTCAAACACAATGAGAAGGAAAGAGTTTCCACATATGAACTTTTAAGAAGGCACACCTGTTAATTAAAATCCATTCCAGATGACTACCTCATGAAGCTGGATGAGAGAATGCCAAGATCAAGGTAAAGGGTGGCTATTTGAGGAATCTTTGCCATTCCGGTAGGGAGAGTAGCAATGGTCAAACGTTTTTGAAGCTTGAGTGGCGCAGGTGACGATAAAACTTTTCCTCAGATTTGCTTTATTGAAGTCCCCAGCTTCAATAAATACGGTCTCAGGATGTAAGGTTTGCAATTTTCTTTGAGAGCCGTCGTCCTATCAGCTTGAGGGGGAATATACACGGCTGTGACGATAACCAAAGGGAATTCTCTTGGTAGGTAATGCAGTCGGCATTTGACTGTAAATTAGTTATACGTAGGCCGGGTGAACAAAAGGACTTGAGTTCCTGTACGTTACCACAATCACACCATGAGTAGTTAATCATGAATCATAAACCTATGCCTTTCTTTTTCCCTCGAGATTTCTTTATTCCTGTCTGCGCTATGCACTGAGAACCCAGCTGGCTGTATGGACAGGGACAGTATATCCAGAGAGAGCCATGATTCCGTGAAACAGAGTATGCTACAGTCCTGATGTTTCTCTGGAAGGAGATTCTTTATTACTTTATTGTCCAGGGACTGAAGATTAATTAGTGAGTAATATACTAGGAAGCGATGGGGGGTACCAACAAAGGATCGATCCAATTCAGGAAAGTCATATTTTTTGGGTCGAAATGCCGGTGAGTTACCTCCGCTCTAATATCCTAAAGTTAATTTCGTCTGTATGTAATAACGCAAAGGACATTCTGAGCTAATAAGGTGAGAAATAACACACCATTGTTTTTTACTGTATAGTTGCTTAGGAGCCATGAGCAGAGTGACAATGTTATCGGCACCATCTTGTATCAGTGAATCTCTATAACCTGAAATTAGACCAAATTATTACTGCACGTACATTTCAAAGGTGGGATATTTTCTAGGTGAAACCATTGCATTTCCACACCTACTGCAGACTGTTTGTGCAAACCGACAGGAATGTTTCAACAGGTTTCTTCACTGACAATATAGGCAAAATAGCGTTATCCTTCCAACACAATGTGCCAATACATATTACCAATACATATTACCAATACATATTACCAATACATACTATCAATACATATTACCAATACATATTACCAATACATATTACCAATGCATATTACCAATACATATTACCAATTCATATTACCAATACATATTACCAATACATATTACCAATACATATTACCAATGCATATTACCAATACATATTACCAATTCATATTACCAATACATATTACCAATACATATTACCAATACATATTACCAATACATATTACCAATTCATATTACCAATACATATTACCAATACATATTACCAATACATATTACCAATACATATTACCAATACATATTACCAATTCATATTACCAATACATATTACCAATACATATTACCAATACATATTACCAATACATATTACCAATACATATTACCAATACATATTACCAATACATATTACCAATACATAATATACTGCAGCTACAGAATATTTGCACCATTTGCTTCTTCTTTTATATATGAAGTGGACAGAAACTAAGGGTGTTATCTCTCGAGGTTTCCCTTGGTGATGAGGATCACATCATGGTTTCTGAAACTGTCTCCTCTCATAAGATGTTCTCCTTTCACAATAATTCAGTGTGGATTCCACTCCCCCACCAGGCTTAGGAAAAGCCTACTATTGGCTCTTCTTCTGTCTGTTTATGCTATAGAGTACCTCAGCTATAGAATGTGTTCCACTTGTGTAAAATTCCATCCTTCCTTTTTTTCAGTTTTGTTTGAATCTGATCAGCAAGTAGTTTCTTTATTTTTGCCACTTATTGTGTTTATTGTTTTATTCCATATCATAGAGTCCCTGTCTGGCCCACAGTCCCTCAGTATCAATATGTCTTGACTGTCATTATATCAAATATTTCCCTGTCATGACATCAACAGTGTAGTGATGTGAATAATACATTTACATTATAATATATTTCACTATATTTCAGTCATAGTATGTGTTGGTGGTATATAAAATATTCATTATTTTTCTCTATATTTCAGTGTAAAAAATGATGTGCTGACACAGACAGACAGACAGACAGACAGACAGACAGACAGACAGACATAGAGTCCTATGAGACCATAGGCTGATGAGACAGACAGACACAGTCTTAAGAGGCTCCCGAGTGACGCAGCGGTCTAAGGCACTGCATCTTAGTGCTAGAGGCATCACAACAGTCCCTGGTTTAAATCCATAGGCTGAGGAGACAGACAGACAGACAGACAGACAGACAGACAGACAGACAGACAGACAGACAGACAGACAGACAGAATCCTGTGAGACCACAGGCTGAGCAGACAGACAGCAGATGGATGCTGAGACATACAGGAGGAGTGACTGGACAGTGAACCCTGGTGGCTTAGATGTTTTGCTGTTCAGTACTTCCGAAGTAGTTACCAATGTAGTCTCAATCTGTTTTCTGACATTCCAACTAGCCCATGGTGTGTTGCCTGGATCTATGAGTGAGTCAGTCAGTCAGTCAGTCAGTCAGTCAGTCAGTCAGTCAGTCAGTCAGCCAGCCAGCCAGCCAGCCAGCCAGCCAGCCAGCCAGCCAGCCAGCCAGCCAGCCAGCCAGCCAGTCAGTCTGTCTGTCTGTCTGTCTGTCTGTCTGTCTGTGCATGTTTAGTAATATAGAAAATAATATAAAATAATTATGTCTTTATGCTGGTTATTTTACCAACCACGACAGTTCATAGTTTAATTCAGACCAACCACAACAGTTCATAGTTTAATTCAGACCAACCACAACAGTTCATAGTTTAATTCAGACCAACCACGACAGTTCATAGTTTAATTCAGACCAACCACGACAGTTCATAGTTTAATTCAGACCAACCACGACAGTTCATAGTTTAATTCACACCAACCACGACAGTTCATAGTTTAATTCAGACCAACCACGACAGTTCATAGTTTAATTCAGACTAACCACGACAGTTCATAGTTTAATTCAGACCAACCACGACAGTTCATAGTTTAATTCAGACCAACCACCACAGTTCATAGTTTAATTCACACCAACAACGACAGTTCAGTTTAATTCAGACCAACCACGACAGTTCATAGTTTAATTCAGACCAACCACAACAGTTCATAGTTTAATTCACACCAACCACAACAGTTCATAGTTTAATTCAGACCAACCACAACAGTTCATAGTTTAATTCAGACCAACCACAACAGTTCATAGTTTAATTCAGACCAACCACAACAGTTCATAGTTTAATTCACACCTACCACGACAGTTCATAGTTTAATTTACACCAACCACGACAGTTCATAGTTTAATTCAGACCAACCACGACAGTTCATAGTTTAATTCAGACCAACCACGACAGTTCATAGTTTAATTCAGACCAACCACGACAGTTCATAGTTTAATTCAGACCAACCACGACAGTTCATAGTTTAATTCAGACCAACCACGACAGTTCATAGTTTAATTCAGACCAACCACGACAGTTCATAGTTTAATTCTCACCAACCACGACAGTTCATAGTTTAATTCTCACCAACCACGACAGTTCATAGTTTAATTCAGACCAACCACCATTAAATTGTACAGCCTTTTAACATGCAGGATGGACACTCTCGAAGGTCTTCATTATAGGCTACGCCTACTTTCTCTGTTTCCTAATTCAAAAAAATGTAATATTAGCGACTATCTGTATCAGCCATCAGTAGGCCTAATATCCACACATATTCAACTGCCAATTTGCTGTTAGTTCCCTTTAGTTGCTATAGCATACATGATCAATTTGCTGTTAGTTCCCTTTAGTTGCTATTGCATACATGATCAATTTGCTGTTAGTTCCCTTTAGTTGCTATAGCATACATGATCAATTTACTTGTAGATCCCTTTAGTTGGTAAAGCCTACATTATCATTACATCATCTATTTAATTACATTGTTTTGTTTACCCAGGGCCAGCTCTAGCCCATTCAGTGCCCCAAGCGAGATTTGGTTGCCCCTACTAATTTTGTTGTGGGTCAGAGATCATTTTTTTAAAAATTTTCCTGCAATTCTACACAAAATCAAATGGGGGATCAGGGCCTCTGGGCACATGCCCTCCATGTCCAGTCGATATTCGGCCATAATTACTACAAGTTTAGAAAACTGTCTAGACTATCCTTAACAATCTATAAATTGCAGCCTTGGCCTTAAGTGTCCACTTATGTCACTTATGCATGAAGCCGGTCCTGCGTTTACATTAATTTGCTTCCTCTGTAAATGCAGGGCCGGACGTGTGGTTGTTTCTGAGGATCATTAGTAACCAATGATAATATATATTTTTAATGAAATGTAGGCTAATTAAATCATTATGGAAGAGGGGTGCGCAGACCAAGCCGTAACAGTTTTAACTCAAGGCTTAGCGCAATAGACCAGGTATAGCCTGCTATTGTACACTCTTCTCCCAATTATAATTCTGTGTACACTGATATTCCAAGATTTGAATATGGCAACTTTTAGGATGAATCAAACCTCTGAATGTTTTTATTGATCGATATATTTGGTGCGTAAAGGCAAATCAGTTTTTTTTTTTTTGATTCAAAGGGATGACTTAAGATAAATGTCCTGAAAATCCTATTGAATGAAAACTCCATGACAATATCTGTTGGCCAAAACAAGTGGGAGGGTTTTCAGTATGTTGTTGAATTACATTCATTCAGAGCGCACAATGTAGCCACACCTGCAGAGCTTGTTGTGTGACCGAATTAAGGTAAGTCTGACATCCAAATACTGAGAAAGGGCAAATATGTCCTGAGTTCAGCTTCCAAGTGAGGTACTGGTCTGATTCAGCTGTTAATTAAGGGCAGCCTTTCTGTATGGAGATGTAGGGGCTTTCTGTATCATTGAGTGTCCACGACCTTTGAAATGTTTTGAATTCTCCTTGATGTAATGTGATTTGTGGATTAAACTAATGTTTTTGACATTGTGTGCATGTGTGTGTGTGTGTGTGTGTGTGTGTGTGTGTGTGTGTGTGTGTGTGTGTGTGTGTGTGTGTGTGTGTGTGTGTGCGCGTGTGTGTGCGTGTGTGTGTGTGTGTGTGCGTGTTAAACAAATATGACTTCTTAGCTGCAGTGACCCCTGAAGTGTACAGAAAGCAGAGAGGGCAGTGTTCTGTTTGAACAGGAAGGAAAAAGTCAACAAACATAAACAAACTAAAGGAACGGACAACACCTTCTATCCCCAAGCCATGGGACTGCTGAACAGCTTCTATGAGACTTCTGAACAGCTAATCAAATGGCTACCAGGACTATTTGCAGTGACCTCTCAATTTTTACACTGTTGCAACTCTGTTTATGATCTACTGTATGCATAGTATCTTTACATCTCCCTACATGTACATTTTCCCTCAATACCTCAACTAACCTGTGTCCACGTGCTGTAACTTTGTACCGATACCCCCTGTATATAGCCTCGTTATTGATATTTTATTGTTGCTCTTTAATGATTCCTTTATTAGATATTTCAGTTTATTTCAGGAAAAACTTTCTTAACACAATTGTTTTCTTAAAACTGCATTGTTGGTTAAAAGGCTTGTAAGTAAGCATTTCACTGTAAGGTCTAAACCTGTATTCGGCGCATGTTACAAATACAGTTTAATGTGATTTGATCAGGAAATGCCTTCAAAACTGTCCACTAGGGGAAACAGTGAGCATTATTACCATCAAGTAGACTTGGGTGTTGCTAGGGCTTTGTGGAGGGAGGTAGGCTTGGTTTATGCTAGGGCTTTGTGGAGGGACGTAGGCTTGGGTTATGCTAGGGCTTTGTGGAGGGAGGTATGCTTGGGTTATGCTAGGGCTTTGTGGAGGGAGGTATGCTTGGGTTATGCTAGGGCTTTGTGGAGGGAGGTAGGCTTGGTTTATGCTAGAGCTTTGTGGAGGGACGTAGGCTTGGGTTATGCTAGGGCTTTGTGGAGGGAGGTAGGCTTGGTTTATGCTAGAGCTTTGTGGAGGGACGTAGGCTTGGGTTATGCTAGGGCTTTGTGTAGGGAGGTAGGCTTGGGTTATGCTAGGGCTTTGTGGAGGGAGGTAGGCTTTGGGTTATGCTAGGGTTTTGTGTAGGGAGGTAGGTAGGCTTGGGTTTTGCTAGGGCTTTGTGGAGGGAGGTAGGCTTGGGTTATGCTAGGGCTTTGTGGAGGGAGGTAGGCTTGGGTTATGCTAGGGCTTTGTGGAGGGAGGTAGGCTTGGTATATGCTAGGGCTTTGTGGAGGGAGGTAGACGTGGGTTTTGCTAGGGCTTTGTGGAGGTAGGTAGGCTTGGGTTTTGCTCGGGCTTTGTGGAGGGAGGTAGGCTTGGGTTTTGCTAGGGCTTTGTGGAGGGAGGTAGGCTTGGGTTATGCTAGGGCTTTGTGGAGGGAGGTAGGCTTGGGTTATGCTAGGGCTTTGTGAAGGGAGGTAGGCTTTGGTTATGCTAGGGCTTTGTGGAGGGAGGTAGGCTTGGTATATGCTAGGGCTTTATGGAGGGAGGTAGGCTTGGGTTTTGTTAGGGTTTTGTGGAGGGAGGTAGGCTTGGGTTTTGCTAGGGCTTTGCGGATGAGTGTGGTGCATTCCTATGACTTTCGATCAGAAGGTTTTATGTTTGATCCCACAGAAGGTACCTAAACTTAACATAACTATCCAAAACCTTAACCTTCTAAAATTAATGTTTTGAGCAACTTAGAAATGTGTAATAACAATACCAGGGGGTCAAAAACACTTTGACATTTGACATGGATACACACCCTCCATTTGGCAAATCTGACCGTAATTATATCCTCCTGATTCCTGCTTACAAGCAGCAGTTTTCAATAAAACAATTGATCATATGAAGCAGATGCTAAACTCCAGGACTGTTTTACTAGCACAGATTGGAATATGTTCCGTGATTCTTCCGATGGCGTTGAGTACAACACATCAGTCACTGGCTACATCGATAAGTGCATTCGAAGACGTCGTCCCCACAGTGACTGTACGTACCTACCGCAACCAGAAGCCATGGATTACAGGCAACATCTGCACTGAGCTAAAGGGTATAGTTGCCACTTTCAGGGAGCAGGACTCTAACCTGGAAGCTTAACATAAATCCCGCTACGCCCTCCGACGAACCATCAAACAGGCAAAGTGTCAATACAGTTCTACGATTGAATCCTACTACATCGGCTCCGACGCTCGTCGGATGTGACAGGGCTTGCAAACTATTACAGACTACAAAGGGAAGCACAACCGAGAGCTGCCCAGTGACACAAACCTACCAGACGAGCTAAATTACTTCTATGCTCGCTTCGAGGCAAGTAACACTGAAACATGCATGAGAGCATCAGCTGTTCCAGACAACTGTGTGATCACGCTCTCCACAGCCGATGTGAGTAAGACCTTTAAACAGGTCAAAATTCAGACTGGTTACCAGGATGTGCACTCCGAGCATGCGCTGATCAACTGGCAAGTATCTTCACAGACATTTTGATACCTCTCCCTGTCTGAGTCTCTAATACCAACATGTTTCAAGCATGCCACCATAGTCCCTGTGCACAAGAACACTAAGGTAACCTGCCTAAATGACTACCAACCCATAGCACTCACGTCTTTAGCCATGAAGTGCTTTGAAAGGCTGTCGTGGCTAAAATCAACACCATTATCCCAGACACCCTAATCCAACTCCAATTTGCATACCATCCCAACAGATCCACAGATGATGGAATCTCTATTGCGTTCCACATTGCCCTTTCACACCTGGACAAAAGGAACACCTATGCTATTCATTGAATACAGCTCAGAATTCAACACCACAGTGCCCTCAAAGCTCGTCATTAAGCTAAGGACTCTAGGACTAAACACCTCCCTCTGCAACTGGATCCAGTACCTCATGACGGGCTGCCCCCAGGTGGTAAGGGTAGGTAGCAACACATCCGCCACGCTGATCTTCAACACAGGGGCCCCTTAGAGGTGTGTGTGCTCAGTCCCCTCCTGTACTTCCTGTTCACTCATGACTGCACGGCCAGGCGCGACTCCAACACCATCATTAAGTTTGCCGATGACACAACAGAGGAAGGCCTGATAACCGACAATGACGAAACAACCTACAGGGAGGAGGTCAGAGACCTGGTCGTGTGGTGCCAGGAAAATAACATCTCCCTCAACGTGATCAAGACAAATGGCGTGAATGTGGACTACGGGAAAAGCAAGACCGAGCACATCCACCATTCTCATCGACAGGGCTGTAGTGGAGCAGGTTGAGAGCCTCAAGTTCCTTGGTGTCAACATCACTAACAAACTAACATGGTCCAAGCACACCAAGACAGTCGTGAAGAGGGCACAACAAAACCTATTCCCCCTCAGAAGACTGAAAATATTTTGCATGGGACCTCAGATCCTCAAAAGGTTCTATAGCGGCACCATCGAGAGCATGGCTGACTGGTTGCATCACTGCCTGTTATGGCAACTGCTCGGCCTCCGACCACAATGCACGACAGAGGATAGTGCGTACGGCACAGAACCTCACTGTGGCAAAGCTTCCTGCCATCCAGGACCTCTATACCAGCCGATGTCAGAGGGCCCAAAAAATTGTCAAAGACTCCAGCCACCTTAGTCATAGACTGTTCTCTCTGCTACTGCACGGCAAGCAGTACCGGAGCACCAAGTCTCGGTCCAAGAGGCTTCTATAAACAGCTTCTACCCCCAAGCCATAAGACTCCTCAACATCTAATCAAATGGCTACACAGACTATTCCCATTGCCACCCCCCCCCCTCTCCCCTCTCCACACCACTGCTATTTGCATTCCCCCCCTCTCTTGCTACTCTCTGTTATTATCTATGCATAGTCACTTTAATAACTCTACCTACATGTACATATTACCTCAATTACCTCGACTAACCGATGCCCTCACACATTGACTCTGTACCGGTACCCCATGTATATAGTCTCCACATGGACTCTGTACCGGTACCCCCTGTATATAGCCTCCACATTGACTCTGTACCGGTACCCCCTGTATATAGTCTCCACATGGACTCTGTACCGGTACCCCCTGTATATAGTCTCCACATTGACTCTGTACCGGTACCCCCTGTATATAGTCTCCACATTGACTCTGTACCGGTACCCCCTGTATATAGCCTCCACATTGACTCTGTACCGGTACCCCCTGTATATAGCCTCCACATTGACTCTGTACCGGTACCCCCTGTATATAGCCTCCACATTGACTCTGTACCGGTACCCCCTGTATATAGCCTCCACATTGACTCTGTACCGGTACCCCCTGTATATAGCCTCCACATTGACTCTGTACCGGTACCCCCTGTATATAGTCTCCACATTCACTCTGTACCGGTACCCCGTGTATATAGCCTCCACATTGACTCTGTACCGGTACCCCCTGTATATAGCCTCCACATTGAATCTGTACCGGTACCCCCTGTATATAGTCTCCACATGGACTCTGTACCGGTACCCCCTGTATATAGCCTCCACATTGACTCTGTACCGGTACCCCCTGTATATAGCCTCCACATTGACTCTGTACCGGTACCCCCTGTATATAGCCTCCACATTGACTCTGTACCGGTACCCCCTGTATATAGTCTCCACATTCACTCTGTACCGGTACCCCGTGTATATAGCCTCCACATTGACTCTGTACCGGTACCCCCTGTATATAGCCTCCACATTGAATCTGTACCGGTACCCCCTGTATATAGTCTCCACATGGACTCTGTACCGGTACCCCCTGTATATAGTCTCCACATTGACTCTGTACCGGTACCCCCTGTATATAGTCTCCACATTGACTCTGTACCGGTACCCCCTGTATATAGCCTCCACATTGACTCTGTACCGGTACCCCCTGTATATAGCCTCCACATTGACTCTGTACCGGTACCCCCTGTATATAGCCTCCACATTGACTCTGTCCCGGTACCCCCCTGTATATAGCCTCCACATTGACTCTGTACCGGTACCCCCTGTATATAGCCTCCACATTGACTCTGTACCGGTACCCCCCTGTATATAGCCTCCACATTGACTCTGTGTCGGTACCCCCTGTATATAGCCTCCACATTGACTCTGTACCGGTACCCCCTGTATATAGCCTCCACATTGACTCTGTACCGGTACCCCCTGTATATAGCCTCCACATTGACTCTGTACCGGTACCCCCTGTATATAGCCTCCACATTGACTCTGTACCGGTACCCCCTGTATATAGCCTCCACATTGACTCTGTACCGGTACCCCCTGTATATAGCCTCCACATTGACTCTGTACCGGTACCCCCTGTATATAGCCTCCACATGTATAAAGCATTACTATTGTTATTTTACAGCTCTATGATTATTTGTTACTCTTATTTCTTATTTTTCATATATTTTTCTTAAAACTGCATTGTTGGTTAAGGGCTTGTAAGTCAGCGTTTCACTGTAAGGTGACGTACCTGTTGTGTTCGGCCCATGTGATTTCTGCCGTGAGACTCTGAGAGCTTGTTGAGGAACTCACCACTGCCTGATCTCTATGCACATTTAAAACGCACTACATACGAACCCACACACACAAATACACACACACATACATACACACACACACACACATGAATACATACAGACACAATACACACACGCACACACAAATACGCACACCAGTACACATACACATACACATACAGACACAATACACACACGCACACACAAATACACACACACACGCACACACACAAATACACACACACACAACTACACACACACAAATATGCACACACACACACACACACTTTCACACTCATCATTAGCAGATGATAGTGGGTGCTAGATCTTCAGTAGATTCTTGGATGTGTCCCTGTGGACAGGCTCCTCCATTCAGGAGGCTTCATTTCACTAGTCTGGCTTACACCAGCTCTCACACCAGCTCTCAAAGTATTCCTGAGAGTCTGGAATGGCTGCTTTGATGTGTCCATAATGAACGGGCTCTCTGACTTCAAGGCAGAACCCTATGCTTGTTGGATATCCCTGTTTCAAGTTGAATGAATCATGATCTATTGTTTGACAGAGGACCGCCTAAGTCTTTTCGCTTCCAGTCCAATCCCTTCCACCCAAGTCCTTCAGCTTCCAGCCATTCCTTCCAGCCAACCATTCTAGCCAAGTCCTTCAGCTTCCAGCCATCCCTTCTAGCCATCCCTTTCACCCAAGTCCTTCAGCTTCCAGCCATCCCTTCCACCCAAGTCCTTCCGCTTCCAGTCCAATCCCTTCCACCCAAGTCCTTCAGCTTCCAGCCATCCCTTCCACCCAAGTCCTTCAGCTTCCAGTCCAATCCCTCCCACCCAAGTCCTTCAGCTTCCAGTCCAATCCCTTCCACCCAAGTCCTTCAGCTTCCAGCCATCCCTTCCACCCAAGTCCTTCCGCTTCCAGCCATCCCTTCCACCCAAGTCCTTCAGCTTCCAGCCATCCCTTCCACCCAAGTCCTTCCGCTTCCAGCCAGCCCTTCCACCCAAGTCCTTCAGCTTCCAGTCCAATCCCTTCCACCCAAGTCCTTCAGCTTCCAGTCCAATCCCTTCCACCCAAGTCCTTCAGCTTCCAGCCAGTCCTTCCACCCAAGTCCTTCCGCTTCCAGCCAGCCCTTCCACCCAAGTCCTTCAGCTTCCAGCCATCCCTTCCACCCAAGTCCTTCAGCTTCCAGCCAGCCCTTCCACCCAAGTCCTTCCGCTTCCAGCCATCCCTTCCACCCAAGTCCTTCAGCTTCCAGCCATCCCTTCCACCCAAGTCCTTCCCGGCTTCCAGCCATCCCAAACACACAGTATCTAGCTAGCTAGCACAAACATCTGGAGTTCTGACTTCGTTTGTTACTAACAACCTGAATAGGATGGATAAATCATCAAACATTTTCAAAATGTTATAGCAACCCGTTCTGCACAAAAATGGGTGTCATATTAAACAACTGCAATCTGTTAAACGTTAAAATCTTGTGGCTAGCAAGTAGCAACTAGCATTGTTCAGTCCACAGAAAGCCAGCCAGCTAATAACTTTAGCTTGCTTGCTATGAATTCGAAAATCAGCTAGCTAATCAAATGTATGTTTTAGTTATAATTTAACTACTTAGCTAATTAAGGTATAGGCTGAACATCTCCTTACCCCACTGTTTTTCATTTTCCTTTTTTGGTGTCCTCTGTTTACATAGCAAGGCAATGATGTGAATCAACCATGCATTTGAGCTACCTATGTTTCACTTCATGGCAAGTTTCCTCCCTGCCAAACTAATTTTGGCCATGCATGAACATGATATACATGTATAGATCTGTCTGGCCCAAAGAGATCAGACTACAGAAAGTAGTGACCAACCAAACCAGAAGAGATATGAATCATCTTTGATCAAGTCAACCAAAAAAATAATGAAATATTTACTAATGTAAAGATAAAGAAAACAGAAAGTAATGTATAAAATTAACTTGACTTTTCAGGATGAAATATTGATGATATATTGATGATGTAATGGTGATATATTGATGATATATTGACGATATATTGACGATATATTGATGATATATCGATGATATAATGATGATATAATGATGATATATTGACGATATATTGATAATATAATTATGATATACTGTAATGATGTATAATGATGATCCAATTTTATTGGTCACATACACATACACATGTTTAGCAGATGTTATTGCGGGTGTAGCGAAATGCTTGTGTTTCTAGCTCTGACAGTGCAGTAATATCTAACAAGTAATATCTAACAGCTTCACAATATATACCCAATATACAGGTAAATCTAAGTAAGGAATGGATTCAGAATATAAGAATATAAATATACAGATATCAAATCAAATCAAATCAAATCATATTGGTCACATGCACATGGTTAGCAGATGTTAATGTGAGTGTAGCGAAATGCCTGTGCTTCTAGTTCTGACCATGCAGTAATATCTAACAAGTAATCTAACAATTTCACAACAACTACCTTATACACACCAGTGAAAAGGGATGAATAGAATATGTACATATAAATATATGGATGAGCGATGGCCGTGCGGCATAGGCAAGATGCAGTAGATGGTATAGATGTTATGGTGAGTGAATGAGGACCCAAAAGCGAACTAACTTAAACAGAGCTTCTTTAATAACCAAACATAGGTAGGCTCAGATAGACCGGCAGATTCCGACAGGACAGGACAAGGTTACAGCAAACATGACGATAGTCTGGCTCAGGCATGAAACACAAACAAACAAGAATCCGACAAGGACAGGAGCAGAAACAGAGAGAGATATAGGGACCTAATCAGAGGGAAAAAAGGGAACAGGTGGGGAACGGGGTGAATGGGTAGTTAGAGGAGACAAGGAACAGCTGGGGGAAAGCGGGGGAGAAAAGGTAACCTAACAACGACCAGCAGAGGGAGACAGGGTGAAGGGAAAGGACAGAGACAAGACACAACATGACAGTACATGACAGTACCCCCCCACTCACCGAGCGCCTCCTGGCGCACTCGAGGAGGAAACCTGGCGGCAACGGAGGAAATCATCAATCAGCGCACGGTCCAGCACGTCCCGAGAGGGAACCCAACTCCTCTCCTCAGGACCGTACCCCTCCCAGTCAACTAGGTACTGATGACCACGGCCCCGAGGACGCATGTCCAAGATTTTACGGACCCTGTAGATAGGTGCGCCCTCGACAAGGATGGGGGGGGGGGGGGGAAGACGAGCGGGGGCGCGAAGAACGGGCTTAACACAGGAGACATGGAAGACCGGGTGGACGCGACGAAGATATCGCGGAAGAAGAAGTCGCACTGCGACAGGATTAATGACCTGAGAGATACGGAATGGACCAATGAACCGCGGGGTCAACTTGCGAGAAGCCGTCTTAAGGGGAAGGTTCTGAGTGGAGAGCCAAACTCTCTGACCGCGACAATATCTAGGGCTCTTAGTTCTACGCTTATTAGCAGCTCTCACAGTCTGCGCCCTATAACGGCAAAGTGCAGACCTGACCCTCTTCCAGGTGCGCTCGCAACGTTGGACAAAAGCCTGAGCGGAGGGGACGCTGGACTCGGCGAACTGAGATGAGAACAACGGAGGCTGGTACCCGAGGCTACTCTGAAAAGGAGATAGCCCGGTCGCAGACGAAGGAAGCGAGTTGTGGGCGTATTCTGCCCAGGGGAGCTGTTCTGACCAAGACGCAGGGTTGCGAAAAGAAAGACTGCGTAAGATGCGACCAATAGTCTGATTGGCCCGTTCTGCTTGACCGTTAGACTGGGGGTGAAAGCCGGAAGAGAGACTGACGGAAGCCCCAATCAAACGGCAAAACTCCCTCCAAAATTGAGACGTGAATTGCGGACCTCTGTCCGAAACGACGTCTGACGGAAGGCCATGAATTCTGAAAACATTCTCGATGATGATTTGTGCCGTCTCTTTAGCAGAAGGAAGCTTAGCAAGGGGAATGAAATGAGCCGCCTTAGAGAACCTATCGACAACCGTAAGAATAACAGTCTTCCCCGCTGACGAAGGCAGTCCGGTGACAAAATCTAAGGCGATGTGAGACCACGGTCGAGAGGGAATAGGAAGCGGCCTGAGACGGCCGGCAGGAGGAGAGTTACCGGACTTAGTCTGCGCGCAGACCGAACAAGCAGCCACGAAACGACGCGTGTCATGCTCCCGGGTGGGCCACCAGAAACGCTGGCTGGAACGCCAGGGTGGCCGGCTAACTTGGCAGAGTGAGCCCACTGAAGAACGGCCAGACGAGTAGGAACGGGAACGAAAAGAAGGTTCCTAGGACAAGCGCGCGGCGACGGAGTTTGAGTGAGTGCTTGCTTTACCTGCCTCTCAATTCCCCAGACAGTCAACCCGACAACACGCCCCTCAGGGAGAATCCCCTCGGGGTCAGTGGAGGCTACTGAAGAACTGAAGAGACGAGACAAAGCATCAGGCTTGGTGTTCTTAGAGCCCGGACGATAAGAAATCACGAACTCGAAACGAGCGAAAAACAGCGCCCAACGCGCCTGACGTGCATTAAGTCGTTTGGCAGAACGGATGTACTCAAGGTTCCTATGGTCAGTCCAAACGACAAAAGGAACGGTCGCCCCCTCCAACCACTGTCGCCATTCGCCTAGGGCTAACCGGATGGCGAGCAGTTCGCGGTTACCCACATCATAGTTACGTTCCGACGGCGACAGGCGATGAGAAAAATACGCGCATGGGTGGACCTTGTCGTCAGAGAGGGAGCGCTGAGAAAGGATGGCTCCCACTCCCACCTCTGACGCGTCAACCTCGACAACGAACTGTCTAGAGACGTCAGGTGTAACAAGGATAGGAGCGGATGTAAAACGATTCTTGAGGAGATCAAAAGCTCCCTGGGCGGAAACGGACCACTTAAAGCACGTCTTGACAGAAGTAAGGGCTGTGAGAGGGGCTGCCACCTGACCGAAATTACGGATGAAACGACGATAGAAGTTCGCGAAGCCGAGAAAGCGCTGCAGCTCGACGCGTGACTTAGGGACGGGCCAATCAATGACAGCTTGGACCTTAGCGGGATCCATCTTAATGCCTTCAGCGGAAATAACAGAACCGAGAAATGTGACGGAGGAGGCATGAAAAGTGCACTTCTCAGCCTTCACAAAAAGACAATTCTCTAAAAGGCGCTGGAGGACACGTCGAACGTGCTGAACATGAATCTGGAGTGACGGTGAAAAAATCAGGATATCGTCAAGGTAAACGAAAACAAAGATGTTCAGCATGTCTCTCAGGACATCATTGACTAATGCCTGAAAGACAGCTGGAGCGTTAGCGAGGCCGAAAGGAAGAACCCGGTATTCCATGTCTCCTGTGTTAAGCCCGTTCTTCGCACCCCCGCTCGTCTTGACAAAAAAAAACCCCGCTCCGGCGGGAGAGGAGGAGGGGACTATGGTACCGGCGTCAAGAGCTACAGACAAATAATCTTCGAGAGCCTTACGTTCGGGAGCCGACAGAGAGTATAGTCTACCCCGGGGGGGGGTGGTTCCCGGAAGGAGATCAATACTACAATCATACGACCGGTGTGGAGGAAGAGAGGTGGCCCTGGACCGACTGAACACCGTGCGCAGATCGTGATATTCCTCCGGCACCCCTGTCAAATCACCAGGCTCCTCCTGTGAAGAAGAGACAGAGGAAACAGGAGGGATAGCAGACATTAAACATTTCACATGACAAGAGACGTTCCAGGAGAGGATAGAATTACTAGACCAATTAATGGAAGGATTATGACAAACTAGCCAGGGATGGCCCAAAACAACAGGTGTAAAAGGTGAACGAAAAATTAAAAAAGAAATGGTTTCACTATGATTACCAGAAACAGTGAGGGTTAAAGGTAGCGTCTCACGCTGAATCCTGGGGAGAGGACTACCATCCAGGGCGAACAAGGCCGTGGGCTCCTTTAACTGTCTGAGAGGAATGTCATGTTCCCGAGCCCAGGTCTCGTCCATAAAACAGCCCTCCGCCCCAGAGTCTATTAAGGCACTGCAGGAAGCTGACGAACCGGTCCAGCGTAGATGGACCGACAAGGTAGTGCAGGATCTTGAAGGAGAGACAGGAGTAGTAGCGCTCACCAGTAGCCCTCCGCTTACTGATGAGCTCTGGCTTTTACTGGACATGAAGTGACAAAATGACCAGCAGAACCGCAATAGAGACAGAGGCGGTTGGTGATTCTCCGTTCCCTCTCCTTAGTCGAGATGCGGATACCTCCCAGCTGCATAGGCTCAGCACCCGAGCCGGCAGAGGAAGATGGTAGTGATGCGGAGAGGGGGGCAACGGAGAACGCGAGCTCCTTTCCACGAGCTCGGTGACGAAGATCAACCCGTCGCTCAATGCGAATAGCGAGTTCAATCAAGGAATCCACGCTGGAAGGAACCTCCCGGGAGAGAATCTCATCCTTTACCTCTGCGCGGAGACCCTCCAGAAAACGAGCGAGCAAAGCCGGCTCGTTCCAGCCACTGGAGGCAGCAAGAGTGCGAAACTCAATAGAGTAGTCTGTTATGGATCGATTACCTTGACATAGGGAAGACAGGGCCCTGGAAGCCTCCGGTCGGATTCTTCTGTTATGGTGAGTGAATGAGGACCCAAAAGCGAACTAACTTAAACAGAGCTTCTTTAATAACCAAACATAGGTAGGCTCAGATAGACCGGCAGATTCCGACAGGACAGGACAAGGTTACAGCAAACATGACGATAGTCTGGCTCAGGCATGAAACACAAACAAACAAGAATCCGACAAGGACAGGAGCAGAAACAGAGAGAGATATAGGGACCTAATCAGAGGGAAAAAAGGGAACAGGTGGGGAACGGGGTGAATGGGTAGTTAGAGGAGACAAGGAACAGCTGGGGGAAAGCGGGGGAGAAAAGGTAACCTAACAACGACCAGCAGAGGGAGACAGGGTGAAGGGAAAGGACAGAGACAAGACACAACATGACAGTACATGACAATAGAGTACAGTATATACATATGAGATGAGTAATGTAGGGTATTTAAACATTATATAAAGTGGCATTGTTTAACCTTTTTGGGATAGGAGGCAGCATTTTCAGTTTTGGGTGAATACCGTGCCCAGAGAGAACTGCCTCCATTTCTATCCCAGATGCTAATATATGCATATTATTATTAGTATTGGATAGAAAACAGTCTGACGTTTCTAAAACGGTTTGAATGAGAGTGTAACAGAACTCATATGGCAGGCAAAAACCTGAGAAAAAGCCAACCAGGAAGTGGGAGATCTGAGGTTTGTAGTTTTTCATAGCTTGGCCTACCGAATACACATTTAGATATGGATGAGGTTGCACTTTGTAGGGCTTCCACTAGATGTCAACTGTCTTTAGAAACTGGTTTGAGGATTCTACTATAAAGGAGGGGCTCATGAGACCTCTTTGAAAATGCTGCCCCCTATCCCAAAAAGGTTAATTGTCACCATGGATACAACATCACCGATGCACTTGGTAATAAACTTGCTCACCGAATCAGCGTATACATCAGTGTTGTTGTCCAACGCTATCCGGAACATATCCCAGTCCATGTGATCGAAGCAATCTTGAAGAGTGGAATCCGATTGGTCAGACCAGCATTGAACAGACCTCAGCACGAGTGTTTCCTGTTTAAGTTTCTGTCTTTAGACTGGGAGTAACAAAATGGAGTCATGGTCAGATTTGCCGAAAGGAGGGCGAGGGAGGGCTTTGTATGCGTCGAGGAAATTATAGTTAGCACATTCGATATGCTGATACATTTTAGGGAGCCTTGTTTTCAGCATAGCCTTATTAAAATCCCCATCTACAATAAATGCAGCCTCAGGAAATGTAGTTTACAGTTTACATAGAGTCCAATGAAGTTCTTTCAGGGCCGTCGAGGTGTCTGCTTGGTGGGCGAGGATGTACACGACTGTGATTTTAATCGAAGAGATTTCTCTTGGTAGATAATGTGGTCGGCATTTGATTGTAAGGAATTCTTGGTCAGGTGGCAAAAGGACTAGAGTTCCTGTATGTTGTTATGATCACACCACGACTCATTAATCATAAGGCATACACCCCCGCCCTTGATTCTGTCGGAGCGATGCGTGAAGAAACCGGGTGGCTGTACCAACTCTAATAACGTATCCCGAGTGAGCCATGTTTCCGTGAAACCGAGAATGTTACAATCTCTGATGTCTCTCTGGAAGGCAACCCTTGCTCGAATTTTGTCTACCTTGTTGTCAAGAGACTGGATATGGGCGAGTAGTATACTAGGGAGAGGTGAGTGATCTGCCCGTCTACGTATCCTGACCAGAAGACCGCTTCATCTGCCCCTTCTGCGGCGCCATTGTTTTGGGTCGCTGGCTGGGATCCGATCCATTGTCCTGGGTGGTGGTCCAAACAGAGGATCCACTTCTGGAAAGTCATATACCTGGTCGTAATGTTGGTAAGTTGATGTTGCTCTTATATCCAATAGTTGTATGTATGTAATAAGACTTCAGATTTCCTGGGGTAACAATGTAAGAAATAGTACATAAAAAAACAAAACTTTGCGAAGCGAGGGGACCATCTCTGAAAAATGTAATTGGACTATGATTCAGTGGCATAGCATGGAGTATATACATTTGAGATGGGTGATGCAATATTTACAAACAATTAAAGTGACTAAGATACCGTAGAATAGTATACAGTACGGTTTAAACATATGAGATGAGTAATACAAGATACGGAGACATTATTAAAGTGGCTAGTGTTTCATATCCTTAAAGTGGCCAGTGATTCCTAATCTACGTCTGTAGGCAGCAGCCTCTGATGTCCTGGAGATGGCTGTTTAACAGTCAGTGGCGTAGTATAGAATACAATACAGTATATACATATGAAATGGATGATGCAATATGTAAACACAACTTAAAAGTGACTAAGATACCGTAGAATAGTGTGGAGTTTATACATATGAGGTGAGTAATACCAGATACAGAACATTATTAATTAAAGTGGCATGTGATACAGTTCAAAATGTGGCCAGTGATTTCTAGTCTATGTCTATATGCAGCAGCATCTAATGTGCTAGTGATGGCTGTTTAATGACTGTTTAACAGTCTGACGGCCTTGAGATAGAAGCTGTTTTTTTTCTGTCTCTCGGTCCCAGCTTTGATGGACCTGTACTGACCTCGCCTTCTGGATGATAGCAGGGTGAACAGGCTCGGGTGGTTGATGTCTTGAAGCTTTCCGCCTTCTCCACTGCGGTCCCGTCGATGTAGAAAGGGGGGTGCACCCTCTGCTGTTTCCTGAAGTCAACGATTATCTCCTTTGTTTTCTTGATGTTGAGGGAGAGGTTGTTTTCCAGGCATCACACTCCCAAAGCCCTCACCTCCTCCCTGCAGGCCGTCTCGTCATTGTTGGTAATCAAGCCTACTACTGATGTGTCGTCTGCAAACTTGATGATTGAGTTGGAGGCGTGCGTGGCCACACAGTCATGGGTGAACAGGGAGTACAGGAGAGGGCTGAGCACGCATACTTCTGCTCCCTCTAATTCTCTATCTCTCTCTTTCTCTCTCTTTTCTCCAGCTATTCTCTCGGAGGACATGAGCCTTAGGACCATGCCTCAGGACTACATGGCCTGATGACTCCTTGCTGTCCCCAGTCCAGCTGGTCGTGCTGATGCTCCAATTTCAACTGTTCTGCCAGCGGCTATGGAACCCTGATCTCTTCACCGGACGTACTACCTGTCCCAGACCTGCTGTTTTCAACTCTCTACCGCACCTGCTGTCTCTAACTCAAAATGATCGGCTATAAAAAGCCAAATGACATGTACTCCTGAGGTGCTGACCTGTTGCACCCTCTACAACTACTGTGAATGTTATTATTTGACCCTGCTGGTCATCTATGAAAGTTTGAACATCTTGGCCATGTTCTGTTATAATCTCCACACGGCACAGTCAGAAGAGGACTGGCCGCCCCTCATAGCCTGGTTCCTTTCTAGGTCTCTTCCTAGGTTTGTGCCTTTTTAAGGAGTTTACCCTAGCCACCGTGCTTCTACACCTGCATTGCTTACTGTTTGGGGTTTTAGGCTGGGTTTCTGTACAGCACTTTGATATATCAGCTGATGTAAGAAGGGCTTTATACATATATTTGATTCATTGATTGATTTTCCATCTATAGCATTTCTTAATATTACTTAGTTACTTTCGCTTTGATGCCTCATGATTGAGCACAGCTCTGTTCAAGTAGTGTGTGATTTACTGTGATCTGATAGGGGTGTCTGTAGGCGGACTGTGAATGAGAGACTCCGGGTTGAGGTTAGTGATAAAGTTGTCTGCAGTACTACTACCTAGAGATGAGCTGTAGGTGTACCTATCATAGGAGTCCCCACGAAGCCTACCATTGACTATGTACATACTCAGCGTCCGACAGAGCTGCGGGAGTTGTGACCCGTTTTTGTTGGGTATGTTGTCGTACTTGTGTCTAGGGTGGCATATGGGGGAGGGAATGTTGTCACCTCCAGGTAGGCGTTTGTCCCCCCTGTATGCTGAGGGTGTCGGGTTCTTGTCCAGTTCTGGCATTTATGTCTCTGAGCCTGGAAAATGTTGAACTCCCCCTCTAGGATGGAGAAGCCTTCATCGTTAAGTATGGGGATTATATTGGGTGGAAATACATGTAGGTAGCACACATGAGATTATTGAGACTATTATTGACATTATTATTGAGATTATTTCCTTATTAATTATTTCTACCCAGATGTAAAATGTTCCTGACTAATTTAATAGAGTGGGTCTGCTCTATACCCCCTTTGTGTTTCCCTTTTTCCCATCTGGTAGTTTGGTGGATGGGACTACCATCTCTCTGTAACCTAGAGGACAGCCAGTGGGTCCATCTCCTCAATACCACCCATCTGGTAGTTTGGTGGATGGGACTACCATCTCTCTGTAACCTAGAGGACAACCAGTGTGTCCATCTCCTCTATACCACCCTTCTGGTAGTTTGGTGGATGGGACTACCAGCTCTCTGTAACCTAGAGGACAGCCAGTGGGTCCATCTCCTCTATACCACCCACCTGGTAGTGTGGTGGATGGGACTACCAGGTCTTTGTAACCTAGAGGGCAACCAGTGGGTCCATCTCCTCTATACCACCCATCTGGTAGTGTGGTGGATGGGGCTACCAGCTCTCTGTAACCTAGAGGGCAACCAGTGGGTCCGTCTCCTTTATACCAGGTTTCTTGTAGGACGACAATGTCTGTATTTCCAATATCTTTGAAGTCTGGTTACTTGCTCTATAGGCCAAAGGCAGATTACCTTGTATATTCCAGGATGAGATAGTAAAGGCTTTGTATTCCGTAGTGTCTAGTGTTGTTTTTGTGTGTTTTAGGCCCTGACCATCACAGTAGGTCTGAGCAGAGCATGATGAGCATCGAATACATTCCTCTTAGGTCTCAGGATGGGGCTTGGGCAGGTGTAATAGTGGGGGTTGGGCCTGTTGCTCTACTCATGGCCTGGGCATATGTCCTGCTGTCAAGTTGAGGTCCTTGCCGTAGGGGCTGGGGGCAAGGTTGGGCAGAAGGGGCATAGGTCTGATATGGGGGGGCCTACATAAGGTGTGGCAGTGGTCTTAGCTGGTTGGGCTGTGGCTGGTGATCCTGTGGTCTTTGTGTTGATCCACTTGGTGTGGGTTCTTTCGGTGCATGTCTTTCAAAGGGGGTCTTACAGGTCTGGGAGTGTTTCACATTTCTCGGTGGGGTGTCCGTTGCTCTGTTGCTCCTGTGTGAGGTGTTGGGGCTACGGTTGAGGGTGACGTCCTTCAGGGTCTTGGCAAAAGTTGGGATTGCTGCCTTGCAAGGGCTGATTTCAAGGTTTTACTGCTAACCTACAAAGCATTACATGGGCTTGCTCCTACCTATCTCTCTGATTTGGTCCTGCCGTACATACCTACACGTACGCTACGGTCACAAGACGCAGGCCTCCTAATTGTCCCTAGAATTTTTAAGCAAACAGCTGGAGGCAGGGCTTTCTCCTATAGAGCTCCATTTTTATGGAACGGTCTGCCTACCCATGTCAGAGACGCAAACTCGGTCTCAACCTTTAAGTCTCTACTGAAGACTCATCTCTTCAGTGGGTCATATGATTGAGTGTAGTCTGGCCCAGGAGTGGGAGGGTGAACGGAAAGGCTCTGGAGCAACGAACCGCCCTTGCTGTCTCTGCCTGGCCGGTTCCCCTCTTTCCACTGGGATTCTCTGCCTCTAACCCTATTACAGGGGCTGAGTCACTGGCTTTACTGGGGCTCTCTCATGCCGTCCCTGGAGGGGGTGCGTCACCTGAGTGGGTTGAGTCACTGATGTGGTCATCCTGTCTGGGTTGGCGCCCCCCCCCCCTTGGGTTGTGCCGTGGCGGAGGTCTTTGTGGGCTATACTCAGCCTTGTCTCAGGATGGTAAGTTGGTGGTTGAAGATATCCCTCTAGTGTTGTGGGGGCTGTGCTTTGGCAAAGTGGGTGGGGTTATATCCTTCCTGTTTGGCCCTGTCCGGGGGTGTCCTCGGATGGGGCCACAGTGTCTCCTGACCCCTCCTGTCTCAGCCTCCAGTATTTATGCTGCAGTAGTTTATGTGTCGGGGGGCTAGGGTCAGTTTGTTATATCTGGAGTACTTCTCCTGTCCTATTCGGTGTCCTGTGTGAATCTAAGTGTGCGTTCTCTAATTCTCTCCTTCTCTCTTTCTCTCTCTCGGAGGACCTGAGCCCTAGGACCATGCCCCAGGACTACCTGACATGATGACTCCTTGCTGTCCCCAGTCCACCTGGCTGTGCTGCTGCTCCAGTTTCAACTGACCTGAGCCATAGGACCATGCCCCAGGAATACCTGACATGATGACTCCTTGCTGTCCCCAGTCCACCTGACTGTGCTGCTGCTCCAGTTTCAACTATTCTGCCTTATTATAATTCGACCATGCTGGTCATTTATGAACATTTGAACATCTTGACCATGTTTTGTTATAATCTCCACCCGGCACAGCCAGAAGAGGACTGGCCACCCCACATAGCCTGGTTCCTCTCTAGGTTTCTTCCTAGGTTTTGGCCTTTCTAGGGAGTTTTTCCTAGCCACCGTGCTTCTACACCTGCATTGCTTGCTGTTTGGGGTTTTAGGCTGGGTTTCTGTACAGCACTTTGAGATATCAGCTGATGTACGAAGGGCTATATAAATACATTTGATTTGATTTGATTTTGATTTGATTTGTATAGGTGGACCTGGTCATAGAGGTTGTTCAGGGTGGAGTGGTGGGCCAGGAAAACATTTGGTTTTGAGGCACAGTCACTGGAAATACTTGCGTTTACCCGCTGTATTGTGGCAGGGTGGAAGTCTTTTCGTGGTAGCAGGGTGGAGATAAACACTTGTGCGTTGGGGAAGGTAGAAGAAGCCTTTTCAATCACTCCCTTCAGTGCTGTGGTCACCCTTTCCTGCTGGGCCCTCAGATAATTTGTGCCCGTGTGAATTATGATATGGCTGGGGGGGACCATAGTCTGTCCTCTGACAACACCTCCAGGGCATGCCTAGTGTTTGGGCACCAGAGTTCAGCCACTTTGTGTTTGGTAAAAAAATAAGTATATCTGAAACTCTCCTGCTATTGTTGGAATCAAGAGTTTTCACACATCTGACTTCACACTTCACTGTTAATTGGAGGTGCTGCCAGGCTTCATTAGTAGCTTCAGACTGAACTCAGTTTTGTGTTGAATGGTGTTTCCACGTGCGATGTGTTGCTTCTGCAGGTTTTGGGTTGTTAGATTTTTTTCTTGATAGTCCTTGTTAGTGGTAGGTCGTTTTGTCCAAAATCAAGGTTTTAGGTATGGCATTTTGATTTGGATTGAAGGTTTTAATGTTGATGTTAATATCCTTTTATAAGTCCTTGTGAATTTTTTTTCAGTTAATCCTAAATTTATCCATTTCTAATTCTCTTTTTTTTGCATGAGACCTAGGGAGCTCTCTCTCTCCCTCTCTCTCCCTCCATAGAATGTTTCCACATCTGTCAGGTAAAAATATGAAATATTCTCCCATCTCCTGGTTCTCCTAGTTTATGGAGTATAGCATTTATTAGATAATCTAAGTAGTTAATGACCTTCTGAGATATGACGGCACTGTATACACAGCAATTTAGTTGGTGTAAAAATCTGTGTTGATGTTAAAATTGTAGTGAGTGTTAAATCTGAGTGTTGATTCTAGTGGGGTTAACACCCGTGTTAAATCTGAGTGTTGATTCTAGTGGGATTAACACCAGTTCTAAATCTGAGTGTTGATTCTAGTGGAGTTAACACCAGTTCTAAATCTGAGTGTTGATTCTAGTGGAGTTAACACCGGTGTTGTAGCTGAGTGTTGATTATAGTGGAGTTAACACCGGTGTTGTAGCTGAGTGTTGATTCTAGTGGAGTTAACACCGGTGTTGTAGCTGAGTGTTGATTCTAGTGGAGTTAACACTGGTGTTGTAGCTGAGTGTTGATTCTAGTGGAGTTAACACCGGTGTTGTAGCTGAGTGTTGATTCTAGTGGAGTTAACACCGGTGTTGTAGCTGAGTGTTGATTCTAGTGGAGTTAACACTGGTGTTGTAGCTGAGTGTTGATTCTAGTGGAGTTAACACCGGTGTTGTAACTGAGTGTTGATTATAGTGGAGTTAACACCGGTGTTGTAGCTGAGTGTTGATTCTAGTGGAGTTAACACTGGTGTTGTAGCTGAGTGTTGATTCTAGGGACGTTAACACCAGTTCTAAATCTGAGTGTTGTTTCTAGTGGAGTTAACACCGGTGTTGTAGCTGAGTCTTGATTATGGTGGATTTAACACCGGTGTTGTAACTCTTATAGTAATTGAAATAATTTATATAGAATGTTTGACGTCCAATTAAATAATTCCAAAAAACAATTTCTTCATTATTATAATTAAATCTTAATTTAAAAGGGGTATCATATTTTGATCTTTACATGACAATTATATATTTTTT
This sequence comes from Oncorhynchus clarkii lewisi, assembly GCF_045791955.1. Lineage (NCBI taxonomy): Eukaryota > Metazoa > Chordata > Actinopteri > Salmoniformes > Salmonidae > Oncorhynchus > Oncorhynchus clarkii. The sequence goes on along the minus strand of NC_092163.1, from coordinate 80,556,453 downwards.
TAAATGACAGTTTTGATAATTTTGATAAGAAAAAGTTTGAATCTCGCAATATAAAATGCGTCTTTGAATAAAAAAAACATTAATTATTCTAAACTGTAGAACAATGATGTTCAAAAGTAAAATTGAAGCGAGAAACGAGTTATGACAAAGAAAAGATTAGGCAATCCCATATTGTATTATTTGTTACGGTGGAATGATGTCTGAACCCAGCACCTCTATGAAGCTGTATATCTGTATCTCACCCTGCTTTATTAGAAAACAGTGAACATTTTATAGAACTATGACTGTAAATCAAAATAATGTTAATCAAAATGTGTGTAGATTTATGATCTGAAAATGTGTGATAGAAAAGGATGGTATAGCTAAGAGTGGAATGTATTTCTTATTAACCTCTTTTTCTCCGCAATTTCGATCTTGTCTCATCACTGCAACTCCCCAACGGGCTCGGGAGGCGAAGGTCAAGTCCTGCGTCCTCCGAAACAACACCCGCCTGCTTAACCCGGAAGCCAGCCGCACCAATGTGTTGGAGGAAACACAGTTCAACTGACAACCGAGGTCAACCTGCAGGCACCTGGCCCGTCACAAGGAGTCGCTAGAGCGTGATGAGCCAAGTAAAGTCCCCCAGCTAAACCCCCACCTAACCCGGACGACGCTGGGTCAATTGTGCACCGACCTATGGGACTTCTGATCACGGCCTGTTATGGTAAAGCCCGGGATCGAACCCGGGTCTGTAGTAACCCCTCTAACACTGCAATGCAGTGCCTTAGAAGTTTTTTTTTAAATAAAACATGAGGTTGCCATTAGTCATACCATCATAAAGTGGTCAAATGATTATCCAGCAGTATCACTGTATTCCACCTGCATTCTACCACATATTCCCCCTGTATTCCCCTGTATTCCATCTGTATTCTATCACATATTCCACCTGTATTCTATCATATATTCAACCTGTATTCTATCATATATTCCACCTGTATTCTATCACATATTCCACCTGTGTTCCACCTGTATTCTATCATATATTCCACCTGTATTCCCCCTGTATTCCACCTGTATTCTATCATGTATTCCACCTGTATTCCCCCTGTATTCCACCTGTATTCTATCATATATTCCACCTGTATTCCCCCCTGTGTTTCACCTGCATTCTATCACATATTCCACCTGTGTTCCCCCTGTATTCTATCACATATTCCACCTGTATTCCCCCTGTATTCCCCCTGTATTCTATCATATATTCCACCTGTATTCCCCCTGTGTTTCACCTGCATTCTATCACATATTCCACCTGTGTTCCCCCTGTATTCTATCACATATTCCCCCTGTATTCCACCTGCATTCTACCACATATTCCACCTGTATTCCCCCTGTATTCCACCTGCATTCTACCACATAGTCCACCTGTATTCTATCATATATTCCCCCTGTATTCCACCTGTATTCCAGCTGTATTCCAGCTGTATTCTATCATATATTCCACCTGTATTCCCCCTGTATTCCACCTGCATTCTACCACATAGTCCACCTGTATTCTATCATATATTCCCCCTGTATTCCACCTGTATTCCAGCTGTATTCCATCTGTATTCTATCATATATTCCACCTGTATTCCACCTGTATTCCAGCTGTATTCCATCTGTATTCTATCATATATTCCACCTGTTTTCCACCTATATTATATCATATATTCCACCTGTATTCCCCCTGTATTCCACCTGCATTCTATCACATATTCCATGTGTATTCTATAATATATTCCACCTGTATTATCCCTGTATTCCACCTGTATTCTACCATATATTCCACCTGTATTCCCCCTGTATTCCACCTGTATTCTATCATATATTCCACCTGTATTCTATCATATATTCTACCTGTATTCCCCCTGTATTCCACCTGCATTTTACCACATATTCCACCTGTAATCCCCCTGTATTCCACCTGCATTCTACCACATAGTCCACCTGTATTCTATCATATATTCCCCCTGTATTCCACCTGTATTCCAGCTGTATTCCACCTGTATTCTATCATATATTCCATCTGTATTCCCCCTGTATTCTACCTGCATTCTACCACATATTCCACCTGTTTTCCCCCTGTATTCCACCTGTATTATATCATATATTCCACCTGTATTCCCCTGTATTCCACCTGTATTCTATCATATATTCCAACTGTATTGCCCCTGTATTCCACCTGTATTATATCATATATTCCACCTGTATTCCCCCTGTATTCCACCTGTATTCTATCATATATTTCAACTGTATTTCCCCTGTATTCCACCTGCATTCTACCACATATTCCACCTGTTTCCCCCCTATATTCTATCATATATTCCACCTATATTCCCCCTGTATTCCACCTGCGTTCTATCACATATTCCACGTGTATTCTATAATATATTCCACCTGTATTCCCCCTGTTTTCCACCTGTATTCTATCATATATTCCACCTGTATTACCCCTGTATTCCACCTGTATTCTATCATGTATTCCACCTGTATTCCCCCTGTATTCCACCTGTATTCTATCATATATTCCACCTGTATTCCCCCTGTATTCCACCTGCATTCTATCACATATTCCACCTGTTTTCCCCCTGTATTCTATCATATATTCCACCTGTATTGCCCCTGTATTCCACCTGTATTCTATCATGTATTCCACCTGTATTCCCCCTGTATTTCACCTGTATTCTATCATATATTCCACCTGTATTCCCCCTGTATTCCACCTGTATTCTATCATATATTCCACCTATATTCCCCCTGTATTCCACCTGCGTTCTATCACATATTCCACGTGTATTCTATAATATATTCCACCTGTATTCCCCCTGTATTCCACCTGTATTCTATCATGTATTCCACCGGTATTCCCCCTGTATTCCACCTGTATTCTATCATATATTCCACCTGTATTCCCCCTGTATTCCACCTGCATTCTACCACATATTCCACCTGTTTTCCCCCTGTATTCTATCATATATTCCACCTGTATTGCCCCTGTATTCCACCTGCATTCCACCTGTATTCTATCACATTTTCCACCTGTATTCCTTCCTCACATCCCAACATTATGTCAACACGGCACTCACTCTCATGATTCTCCAAATATCTCTGATCCAATATAACTTCATGTTAAGTCTCTTGCTCACCCCCGTCAGCCTTTTGTACATTAGATGTAAAATTATTAGTAGCCGTGGCAAGTGTGCTGTCTTATCTAAAACCCTCTAGTTGGAGAAAGGGAGAGAGAGAGAGAGAGAGAGAGAGAGAGAGAGGGGTGGAGAGATAGACACCCTTCTGCCACAGGATAGTGTTAATACACTCTGTTGGGGTTATAACTGAGATAGAGACACCATTCTGCCGCAGGGTAAGTCTTGACATGACAGCCTTGTAGCTATAAAATGTCTCTGTATATTTGCTATGCCTGGATAAAAGAAAGTAGAGAAGTAGAGGGCCATGAAGAATTGACTATGAAACCCTTATATCCACAGCAAGCTTGGGAGCTGTAGAACACAGTGGACTGACCTATATTGGTGTGAGACTTAAAAATAAAAATCTTGAGTATTAAACAAAAAAATGATATAAATTATTCACGTGAATGAATAAGGCTTTTCACCCTTTGAATAATTTACAAATATTATTTTTAAAAAGAGGGTACACGACAGGACAGGACATGACATGAGGGATTAATCGTTTTAAACTGTTAAAATGTATTGTGAAGATCTGAATAAAAAAAACATTTACAAACATTTTTGGGCACTAGTTCCATTAATTTCACTGTAGCATTTATCAGGGGGCTCTTATTAAGAAACTAGGTTGTGTAGGACCACTGACATATGTAGAAGCACGTCAGCGAGCTGAAACCAGACATGCTGTATGTGGCAGACTTACAGGTTTAGTTTTATGCGATTTCGGGGACTACGATTTTTGACAGCTCAAGAAGATAAAATATTACTACAGTCTATTGGGGGTATACTTAAGAGATAGAGACACTTCTACTACAGGATAAAATATTAATACACTCTGTTGGGGGTATAACTGAGAGATAGACACCCTTCTACTGCAGGATACATCATTCATACACTCTCTTGGGTGTGTCATGACGCGGCCCTTTCTTGGTGTAGATCGTGGCTTCCCCCTGTCTCTCTCTCCTACACCCAGGTTCTGTTTTCTCAGGTCGTAAATTCCTGGCGGAGACTCTCTTCCCATTTTCATGCAGCGAGAGAGAGAAACCAAAGAGTGGACAAGGAATTTCACTTGGTCAAACTCCTAAATACCCAAAATGGGAGTTTAAAACAATATGTCCATCTTTGAGAGTGTGGCAATGGTTCGTGGACACTTAAGGGACAGTCATGTTGAGTGTGTTTCATTTGGTGACCTGACGAGGGACAGGAAACACACAACTATATGTCTGAATGTGTACATTTCTGAATTATTGTGTTTGCATCTAATTCTTGTATAAAATGAATGAGTAAAGATGAAACTATTTGTGAAAGGGAGAGTGAATGTGATGTTAACCTTTAAGTTTAACTTGTCAGCGGCCACGCACCCGTGAGCACAGACCTGATTGGGCATCATTGAAGCGCCCTCTTCTACTGCTACGAATAAAAGCCCCTCCTAAGAAAATTCTCTCCAGACTAAGCAAACCCACAGTGTGAGCTGTGATTGCAAATAGTTAAGACTAAGCAAACCCACAGAGTGAGTTGGGATTGTGAACAGTTAAGACCACGCAAACCCACGCAGTGAGCTGTGATTGTGAACAGTTAAGACTAAGCAAACCCACAGAGTGAGTTGGGATTGTGAACAGTTAAGACCACGCAAACCCACGCAGTGAGCTGTGATTGCAAATAGTTAAGACTAAGCAAACCCACAGTGTGAGCTGTGATTGTGAACAGTTAAGACTAAGCAAACCCACAGTGTGAGATGTGATTGTGAACAGTTAAGACTAAGCAAACCCACAGTGTGAGATGTGATAACTAGGGGGCAGTATTTTCAGTTTTGGATAAAAAACGTTCCCGTTTTAAACGGGATATTTTGTCACGACAAGATGCTCGACTATGCATATAATTGACAGCTTTGGATAGAAAACACTCTGACGTTTCCAAAACTGCAAAGATATTGTCTGTGAGTGCAACAGAACTGATGTTACAGGCGAAACCCAGATAAAAATCCAATCAGGAAGTGCCGCATTTTTTGAAACCGCCTCATGCCAATGACTCCTTATATGGCTGTGAATGAGCTACGAATGAGCTTACGTTTTCTACTTATTCCCCAAGGTGTCTACAGCATTGTGACGTCTTTATGTATTTATGTTGAAGAATAGCTGTAAGGGACCACATTTAGCAAGTGGTCACATGGTGGCTCCCGCAGAAAATCTTGCGTAAAGTACACAAGTAGACATTTTTCCAATCGCTTCTTATGAGAAACCAATTGCCCCGACGGATATATTATCGAATTGTTATGCAAAAAACACCTAGAGGATTGATTCTAAACAACGTTTGCCATGTTTCTGTCAATATTGTGGAGCTAATTTGGAAAAAAGTTTGGCGTTGTAGTGACCGGTTGATTTCTCAACCAAACCTGACGAACAAACGGGAGCTATTTCACCTACAAAAATAATATTTTGGGAAAAAAGGAACATTTGCTATCTAACTGGGTGAAAACATCCGAAGTTCTTCAAAGGTAAATTATTTAATTTGATTGCTTTTTTTATTTTCGAGAAAATGTTGACTGATGCTAGCAGAGCCTAGCCATAGCATTATTCCATAATAAACGTACACAAATGCTTGTCTAGCGTTGGCTGTAAAGCATATTTTAAAAATCTGAGATGACAGTGTGATTAACAAAAGGCTAAGCTATGTCTCAATATATTTCATTTGTGAATTTCATGAATAGGAACATTTTCTAGGAAGATTTATGTCCGCTGCGTTATGCTAATTTGTTTGAGCCTACGTTACGCTCCCGCATGCGGGATGGGCAGTATCAAGAAGTTAAGACCACGCAAACCCCGGCATAAGCAAAGGTTGCAATGGTTGTTGAATTCCTAACCAACCCATGTGGAGCGTTTGCTACACGGCTGGAAATGGTGAAACTCTGAGACATTCGAACCCTAAGGAATAAGAGCAAATCTTAGATACTAGTCTGCAGCTAGAAATGACGTAAACCGAGGACGAGAATACAGACAACCGCCGAAACATCTATCTATGAGAACATTTCTGAATGGAACTCTGCAGTATCCATTCTAACCACAAAATACTTTAGGGAAACAGGAAGAGAGAGAGGGACTTGAATGAACTCTCCAGCAGACGGACCGGATTCCAACAGAGAAGACAACAATGACATACACCGTAAATATATACTCGCAATTATCCTAGAATGAGCAGCCATTCATGTGTGAAGGATTAGCATTTCAATGTATATAATTATTTCTCAGGCCACACCCCCTTCCCTTTGTCCAGCAAGCCGTCATATCGGTTTAGCCCACTAGGGGATCTTCCTTATCATTGTTAGTAACCAATATCTGTTGTTTGTTTGTTATGCATTTCTGTGATTATTTATTTAGAAAATAAATGATTAAGCCAATTGGTGATTTGGATGATTGGATGATGTATAGTAAAGGCTGGGTTCGTGCAGATAACCAACAATTTGCAACATTCATAATTCATTAATAACAAAGTACAGATTGTTCAGATATACACAAAAAAATTATCAAGTGTCCTGGTTTGAACTAGATAGCAGCCTCACATCTTTACAGTCACTAACGTTTAACTAGACAGCATACAAGTCTTTATAGTAATTAACATTGAACTAGACAGCATCCTCACGTCTTTATAGTCATTAACATTGAACTAGACAGCATCCTCACATCTTGATAGTCATTAACATTGAACTAGACAGCATCCTCACGTCTTGATAGTCATTAACATTGAACTAGACAGCATCCTCACATCTTGATAGTCATTAGCATTGAACTAGACAGCATCCTCACATCTTTATAGTCAATAACATTGAACTAGACAGCATCCTCACATCTTGATAGTCATTAACATTGAACTAGACAGCATCCTCACGTCTTGATAGTTATTAACATTGAACTAGACAGCATCCTCACATCTTGATAGTTATTAACATTGTCCCTAATAATTGACTTTGTGTTTTTCTAATCCGAACTCTTTGAATTACCACTGGGATTCCTGCGGTTCCGTACACCTTAGTTTCTATATTGACCTCAAACTGACATAAATGGCGTACTTCTCCCAGCACTGTTGAAGTCAACACACTGCAAAGTTCAGCCGTTGTTTCTCGACTACACATTACGTGTCCCCCTAAAATTGATAGCCAGCCAACACCTCCGTCCTCAGTCCAAACGTCCCTTGAAATGTGAAATGGAAAGATCACAATACATCCCTCCATCAGCTTTCTACAGTCCTGTCAGCATGTCACGCGTCAAGAGTATGATGTAACCCACACGTCTATCACGTTAGTGATGGATCGCCCGGAGGCAGGTAGAAATGGAACAACACACAACATGGTTTCTGCCAAGCACGATTAACACCATCTTCTTTGGTTGTTCCACAATAACATGACTCAAGACATTAGCTGTGGTTAACACTGTACGGAACCTGACATCAAAGTGTACATGAGAGAGAATGTAACAATTAAGTTAGAGATATTTTTTTTGTACTAACACGGACCTGTATTTTTTTTGTACTAACACGGACCTATATTTTTTTTGTACTAACACGGACCTATATTTTTTTTGTACTAACACGGACCTATATTTTTTTTGTACTAACACGGACCTATATTTTTTTTGTACTAACACGGACCTATATTTTTTTTGTACTAACACGGACCTATATTTTTTTTGTACTAACACGGACCTATATTTTTTTTGTACTAACACGGACCTATATTTTTTTGTACTAACACGGACCTATATTTTTTTTGTACTAACACGGACCTATATTTTTTTTGTACTAACACGGACCTATATTTTTTTTGTACTAACACGGACCTATATTTTTTTTGTACTAACACGGACCTATATTTTTTTTGTACTAACACGGACCTATATTTTTTTTGTACTAACACGGACCTATATTTTTTTTGTACTAACACGGACCTATATTTTTTTTGTACTAACACGGACCTATATTTTTTTTGTACTAACACGGACCTATATTTTTTTTGTACTAACACGGACCTATATTTTTTTTGTACTAACACGGACCTATATTTTTTTTGTACTAACACGGACCTATATTTTTTTTGTACTAACACGGACCTATATTGTCGAAACATGTATCAATATTTTTTTATGTTCAATAAAGGTATTTGAAACACTGAAAAAACGTTTGACTTATTGTTGATCATTTGGAACGGACATGAAATAGGGCCAGTATCGTCAGACACGTGTTTGTGGATGTGTTTTGGAGAGAGGGCCTGTATCGTCAGACATGTGTTTGTGGATGTGTTTTGGAGAGAGGGCCTGTATCGTCAGACATGTGTTTGTGGATGTGTTTTGGAGAGAGGGCCTGTATCGTCAGACATGTGTTTGTGGATGTGTTTTGGAGAGAGGGCCTGTATCGTCAGACATGTGTTTGTGGATGTGTTTTGGAGAGAGGGCCTGTATCGTCAGACACGTGTTTGTGGATGTGTTTTGGAGAGAGGGCCTGTATCGTCAGATATGTGAGTGTGAATGGGTTTTGGAGAAAGGGCCTGTAGCATCAGACGTGAGTGTGGATGGGTTTTGGAGAGAGGGCCTGTATCGTCAGACACGTGTTTGTGGATGTGTTTTGGAGAGAGGGCCTGTATCGTCAGATATGTGAGTGTGGATGTGTTTTGGAGAGAGGGCATGTATCGTCAGATATGTGAGTGTGAATGGGTTTTGGAGAAAGGGCCTGTAGCATCAGACGTGAGTGTGGATGGGTTTTGGAGAGAGGGCCTGTATCGTCAGATATGTAAGTGTGAATGGGTTTTGGAGAAAGGGCCTGTAGCATCAAACGTGAGTGTGGATGTGTTTTGGAGAGAGGGTCGTTATTGTCTAACATCAAATCAAATCATCAAATCAATTATTTATTTTATTTATTTATATAGCCCTTCGTACATTAGCTGATATCTCAAAGTGCTGTACAGAAACCCAGCCTAAAACCCCAAACAGCAAGCAATGCAGGTGTAGAAGCACGGTGGCTAGGAAAAACTCCCTAGAAAGGCCAAAACCTAGGAAGAAACCTAGAGAGGAACCAGGCTATGTGGGGTGGCCAGTCCAGATAACTTATTTGTATTGCTTTTAATCTTTTTAAATGAATATCTTATTAACACTTTGTTCTAGCTAGCTATTTGTGTAGGTAGCTATCAAGTAAACCCAATGATAATGATAATAACATGTGAGTGTAGATGTGTGTTTTGGGACAAATCATTCATTAAACCCTAAACCTCAACTATATCTTGTAGTGAATAATGTGCAAATTGAGAAAGTTCAGTAGACAAAACTGCTTGGAGTTACCAACAAGTAGCTAACATGGGGAGAAGTCTGTCCTTAATAAAGCAGTGTTCTACCTTCTTTAGGCCCTAGATGGCACAGATAGAGATGGCAGCTTCGCTTCTAGTCCTTAGGAAACTGTGCAGTCTTTAGTTTTTTTAATGTATTATTTCTTAAATTATTAGCCCAGAAAAGCTTTATTTTTTTTTACTTACAACCGGGAAGAACTATTGGATATTAGAGAGACGTCAACTTACAAGCACAAGCAGAACTACGAACAGGGATACGGCTTTCCCAAGGCAGATCCTTTGTCTGCACATCACAAAGAATTCTGAGGCCGACCCAAAACAAAGCTGCCGGAAGAGAGGGTAGCGAAGAGGTCTTCTAGTGAGGCTTCGGATGCTCGCACACCACCCATCGCTTCCGGGTATATTACTCGCTAATGTCCAGTCCCTAGTTAACAAAGTTGATGAAATCAGGGCAAGAGTTGCTTTCCAAAGAGATATCAGGGATTGTAACACTCTATTTCACGGAAACATGGCTAGCATGGGACATGCTGTCGGAGTCAGTACAGCCAACGAGCCGGCTGGTGTGTTTACGGACATATTCAATCAATCCCTAATGTAGTCTGCTGACCCCACATACTTTAAGGTGGCCACCATTGTTCCTGTTTCCAAGAAAGCCAAGGTAACCTAACTAAATGACTATCGCCCTGTAGCACTCACTTCTGTTAGCATGAAATACTTTGAAGTACTTTGAGAGACTAGTCATATCACCCTCACCCTACCTGTCACCCTAGACCCACTTCAATTTGCTTACTGCCCCAATAGGCCAACAGACAATGCAATCACCATCACACTGCACACTGCCATAACCCATCTGGACAAGAGAATTAGTATGTAAGAATAATAATGCTGTTCATTGACTACAGCTCAGCATTCAACACCATAGTACCCTCCAAACTCTTCATTAAGCTTGAGTCCCTGGGTCTTGACCCCACCCTGTGCAACTGAGTCCTGGACTTCCTGATGGGGCACTGCCAGATGGGGAAGGTAGGAAACAACATCTCCACTCTGCTGATCCTCAACACTGGGGCCCCACAAGGATGCGTTCTCAGCCCTGTACTCCCTGTGCATGGCCATGCACGCCTCAAACTCAAATCATGAAGTTGGCAGACCACACTACAGTGGTAGGCTTGATACCAACAACAACGAGACAACCTACAGAGAGGAGGTGAGGGCCCTCGGAGTGTTGTGTCAGGAAAATAATCTCTCACTCAATGTCAGCAAAACAAAAGAGATTATTGTGGATAGCAAAGGGAGAACCCCCCTATCCACATTCACAGGACATCAGTGGAGAAGGTGGAACATTTTAAGATCTTCTCACCGACAAACTGAAATGGTCCACACACACTGGAATCTGGTCAAACTAAGGAATCTGAAAAAATGTGGCTTGTCACTAACTTTTACAGATGCACAATCGAGAGCATCCTGTCGGGCTGTATCACCGCCTGGTACGGCAACTGCACCGACCACAACCGCAAGGCTCTCCAGAGTATGGTGCGCTCTGCGCAACGCATCACCGGGGGCAAACTACCTGCCCTTCAGGACACCTACAACACCCGATGTCACAGGAAGGCAAAAAAGATAATCGAGGACTAAACATCCGAGCCACTGCCTATTCACCCCGCTTCCATTCAGAAGGCGAGGTCAGTACAGGTGCATCAAAGCTGGGACAGAGAGACTGAAAAACAGCTTCTATCTCAAGGTCATCAGATTGTTAGACAGCTTCTATCTCAAGGCCATCAGACTGAAAAACAGCTTCTATCTCAAGGCCATCAGACTGTTAAACAGCTTCTATCTCAAGGCCATCAGACTGTTAAACAGCTTCTATCTCAAGGCCATCAGATTGTTAAACAGCTTCTATCTCAAGGCCATCAGACTGTTAAACAGCTTCTATCTCAAGGCCATCAGACTGTTAAACAGCTTCTATCTCAAGGCCATCAGACTGTTAAACAGCTTCTATCTCAAGGCCATCAGACTGTTAAACAGCTTCTATCTCAAGGCCATCAGACTGTTAAACAGCTTCTATCTCAAGGCCATCAGACTGTTAAACAGCTTCTATCTCAAGGCCATCCGATTGTTAAACAGCTTCTATCTCAAGGCCATCAGACTGTTAAACAGCTTCTATCTCAAGGCCATCAGACTGTTAAACAGCTTCTATCTCAAGGCCATCAGACTGTTAAACAGCTTCTATCTCAAGGCCATCAGACTGTTAAACAGCTTCTATCTCAAGGCCATCAGATTGTTAAACAGCTTCTCTCTCAAGGCCATCAGACTGTTAAACAGCTTCTCTCTCAAGGCCATCAGACTGTTAAACAGCTTCTATCTCAAGGCCATCAGACTGTTAAACAGCTTCTATCTCAAGGCCATCAGACTGTTAAACAGCTTCTATCTCAAGGCCATCAGACTGTTAAACAGCTTCTATCTCAAGGCCATCAGACTGTTAAACAGCTTCTATCTCAAGGCCATCAGACTGTTAAACAGCTTCTATCTCAAGGCCATCAGACTGTTAAACAGCTTCTATCTCAAGGCCATCAGACTGTTAAACAGCTTATATCTAAAGGCCATCAGATTGTTAAAGACTAGCACAGAGAGGTGGTGTCTACCTACTGACTTAAAATCAAAGGCCACTTTGCCTTGCAAAAGTATTCATCCCCCTTAGCATTTTTCCTATTTAGTTGCGTTACAAGCTTCAATTTGAATGGATTTTTAAATTCTCCCCCCAAAAAACAACCGAAAAGTGGTGACTGATTATGTATTTACTTCCTTTGCTATGAAGCCACAAATTAAAATCTGGTGCAACCGATTACCTTCAGAAGTCACATAATTAGTTAAATAAAGTCCACCTGTGTGCAATCTAAATGTCATATGAATTGTCACATGATCTCAGTATATACACACCTGTCCTGAAAGGCCCCAGAATCTGCAACACCACTAAGCAAGGGGCACCACCAAGCAAGCGGCACCATGAAGACCAAGGAGCTCTCCAAACAGATTAAGGACAAAGTTGTGGAGAAGTAGAAATCAGGGTTGGGTTATAAAGAAATACAGAAACTTTGAACATCCCACGGAACACCATTATATCCATTATTAAAAAATGGAAAGAATATGGCACCACAACAAACCTATCAAGAGAGGGCCACCTACCGAAACCCACTGACCAGGTAAGGAGGGTATTAATCAGAGAGGCAACAAAGAGACCAAAGAGAACCCTGAAGGAGGTGCAAAGCTCCACAGCGGAGATTGGAGTATCTGTCCATAGGACCACTTAAAGCCGTACACTCCACAGAGCTGGGCTTTAGAAGAGTGGCCAGAAAAAAAAGCCATTGCCAAAAGACACGTGCTGTGGGGATGTTTTTCACCGGCAGGGACTGGGTAACTGGTCAGAATTGAAGGAACGATGGATGGCTCTAAATACAGGGAAATTCTTGAGGGAAACCTGTTTCAGTCTTCTAGAGATTTGAGACTGGGACGGAGGGAGGGGGGGGGGATAGTTGTGCATGATCAAGTTCTGTTTTTTTTTGGCTTTCACAATAAAATATAGTTTGATGAAAAATACTTTCATTTTCAGCCATAGGAATGTTTCACACCCTCAAAAAATCATTTTTTAAATTCCAGGTTGTAAGGCAACAATATAGGACCAATTCCAAGGGGGGGGATACTTTCGCAAACCACTGTCATAAATGGAATACTAGTGATTTCAATAACACCACATTAAGAACGTTTACATATCTCACGTTACTTATCTCATATGTATATAGAGTACGGTATCCTGTATCCGACACTATCTATTCTATACTATCTATTGCATCTTAGCCGCTGTCACAGCTCATCCATATATTTTATATTTATATATTCTTATCCCATTCCTTTACTAGATTGTGTGTATTAGGTTTTGTTGTGGAATTGTTAGATACTGCTACACTGTCAAATCTAGAAGCATAAGCATTTCACTACACTCGCAATAACATCTGCTAACCATGTGTATGCGACCAATACCATTTGATTTGATTTGTCACACCTGAAAAACTGTCCCGTAGTTTGTTCAGGTTTCTCAAAGAGGTACTTTAAAAGTTACAATTGGCCAGAACAAGGCTGGCTCTTAAATATACACAGAGAGCCAACATTAATCATATGTCCAGACAGAGTGTTGAGTTTATGCATTCCCGGTTCATTACCCCAATTTAACACAGGCTACTGTTTGGCAGTATCTCGTGCCAAATAAATCAAGGATCAATGAATAAAACAACAGCGACCATGGTTGGCAGATAGCAGGTTGACTGGCATGTCAGACCCCGGGTACTGGTGAGTACAACACAACCAACAAACAGCATAACACATAACACACAGCCTTCTGTGAGGGTTGCTACAGAGCCTCGCGCACCACAAAGTCCTTCATCGTCCCCGAGGGAACAAACAAAGTCTCTGAAGCGACCCGGATGTCTCCTTTGCCTGCATGGCCATGATGGGAGCAGAGTGTCCAGATGTGGAACAGGGGGCTAGTCCATGGTAGGGGGCTGCCCCTCTGGGGCCCAGGGGATGAAGGCAGGGACATGAGGGACAAGGAGGAGGGAACAGGGGATACAGTCCATGTCTCTGGGGAACCACTCAGTGAAACAGGGAGGAAGATTGGGTGAGTGGGCTGTCTGGAGCCTTGTCTGCCGCACCTCTTTCTCAGGGGGCTGTAGATGCAGACCAGCTACCTAGCCCCGGGTGTGCACGTCATAGTTCCTCTTCTTCCTCACACCTGCAATCACCAGCTGCTCTCTGGCGAAGGTGTGGGCTTTCTCCAGGCGGTCCTGGAGTCTCCGGGCATACTCCGGGTTCCAGCACATTCTCCGGAACAGGAGGGTTCCGGAACATACTCCGGAATGGGAGGGCTCCGGGAACATACTCTGGAACAGGAGGGCTCCGGAACATACTCTGGAACAGGAGGGCTCCGGAACATACTCCTGAACAGGAGGGCTCCGGAACATACTCCGGAACAGGAGGGCTCCAGAACATACTCTGGAACAGGAGGGCTCCGGAACATACTCCGGAACAGGACGGCTCCGGAACATACTCCGGAACAGGAGGCCTCCGGAACATACTCCGGAACAGGAGGGCTCCGGGAACATACTCTGGAACAGGAGGGCTCCGGAACATACTCCGGAACAGGAGGGTTTCGGAACATACTCCGGAACATACTCCGGAACATACTCCGGAGCAGGAGGGCTCCGGAACATACTCCGGAACAGGAGGGCTCCGGAACATACTCTGGAACAGGAGGGCTCCAGAACATACTCCGGAACAGGAGGTTTCCGGAACATACTCCGGAACGGGAGGGCTCCGGGAACATACTCCGGAACAGGAGGGCTCCGGAACATACTCCGCAACAGGAGGGCTCCGGAACAAACTCCGGAACAGGAGGGCTCCGGAACATACTCCGGAACAAGAGGGCTCCGGGAACATACTCTGGAACAGGAGGGCTCCGGGAACATACTCTGGAACAGGAGGGCTCCGGAACATACTCTGGAACAGGAGGGCTCCGGGAACATACTCTGGAACAGGAGGGCTCCGGAACATACTGTGGAACAGGAGGGCTCCGGAACATACTCTGGAACAGGAGGGCTCCGGAACAAACTCTGGAACAGGAGGGCTCCGGGAACATACTCTGGAACAGGAGGGCCCCCGGAAAATACTCCGGAACAGGAGGGCTCCGGAACATACTCCGGACCAGGAGGGCTCCGGAACATACTCCGGAACAGGAGGGCTCCGGAACATACTCCGGAACAGGAGGGCTCCGGAACATACTCCGGAACAGGAGGGTTCCGGAACATACTCCGGGACAGGAGGGCTCCGGAACATACTCTGGAAGAGGAGGGCTCTGGAACATACTCTGGAACAGGAGGGCTCCGGAACATACTCCGGAACAAGATGGCTATCCAGGGGCAGACCAAACGGATATCTCTCCCCAGCATGAGGAGGGCAAGCGTGCAAGAGGTGGAGTCTTGGACACCGGAGCAGCATGCCATGAGGCACATGGGCAAGTGCTTGTCCCAGTCACGATGTTGTTTTGCTGAGAGACGATGGCCAGCTGCTGTCCAAGCGTTTTGTTAAAGCGCTCCACAAGGCAATCACTTTGAGGATCGAGAAGAGTAGTGCGGGTCTTGTGCATACCCAGCCTCATACCCAGCCAGTTTCTGCCCTGGTCCCTGTGGATGGCCTCCGCAGCTCCAAACCTGCTGAACATCCTCGCTGTCAGGGCATCGACGATGGTCTCTGCCTCCTGGTCAGGTAGAGCATAGGCTTCGGGCCATTTTGTGAAATACTCCATGGCCATGAGCACCCAATGGTTTCCACTGTCTGTGGTGGGAAATGACTCAACCACATCTACTCCCACCCACTCCACACAGCCCCAACTGGGAACTGTTGGAACTGAGCATGAGAACGGCCTGGAGGGCCCTTCACAGCTGTGGCAAAGTCATCCACATCTCTCTTGTGCTGCCCCCATAAAGCCCTGATGGAGGTTGCGGAGGGTTTTTATGACCCCAAGGTGTCCGGTCTCCACCCCCCCAATGAATACTCTGGAGCACAGCCTCACGCAGTGATTTTGGGACCACCACCTGCCACCACTACTCTCCCGTATCTGGCTCCTTCCATGCCCGCTGTAGCACGCCATCATCCAGCCACAGTCTCTCAAACTTTGACCACAATCCTTTGGTCACAAATGAAGGCCTCTATCCGCTCAGTGTTGGCACCCGTCTGCAGTACAGGGCCGACGGGACATGGCGTCGGCATTGGAGTGGAGTGCCCCTGCCCTGTAAACCACTGGATAGCAGAGTGGTCAGTCCTTCTGCTAAAGGCCAACCACCCAGGTAGTACTTAAAGTGTCTGATGGAAGCCACAAAAGCTCCCATCGGGTGACATGGTAGCAGCGCTCATGCTTGTTGAATGTTTTACTGAAGTACACCATCACTCTCCCCCCACCTGCCCCACCTGGGCCAGCACCCCACCATGCCCACATTGCTCGCATCTCTGTCCAGGGTAAAGGGCAAGGTGAGGTCCGGGTGGGTGGGGGAGGGGGGCGAGCACGGGGGCCTCAATCAGTGCAAGTTCGAAGGTGTTGAAGGCCTCCTCACACTCCTCTGTCCAAGTGAAGGCCTTGTCCTTCGGCAGCAGATGGTTCAGGGGAGCAGCAACGCTTGAGAAGCCCCAAACCTCCTGTTGTACGAGGCTAGGCCCAGGAAGCTCTTTAGCTATTGGTGGTCGGTTGGGGTGGGCCAGTCTCGGACGGCCCCCACTTTGTCCTCCATGGTGCTGATACCCTCCTCCCGCACTTGTTGGCCAACGAAGGACACCGCTCTCCTCATGAAGTGGCACTACTCATGGTGGAGCTTCAGGCCTGCAGCAGCCACCTTCTCCAGCACACACTGTATCGCCTCCAGGGCTGAATGGAAGGAGCTGCCATGGGCCAGGATGTCATCGAGGTATACCAGACACTGCTGTCGGGGGATGCCATCCAGCACCCTGTCCATCAAACGCTCAAAAGTAGCTGGAGCGTTGCACAGGCCAAAGCACAGGACCTTAAACTGCCAGTGTCCTCTGTTAGTGGAGAATGCAGTTTTGGCTCTGGCCTCTGGGGAAAGGGGCACCTGCCAGTAGCCACTGCGGAGCTCTAGTGAGGAGAACCAGGAGGACCCCCTAACCAGGTCAAGCGTGGCTGAAATAGTCAAATCCACCAATTTGAAGGTGTGTCCACATACCTTTGTATATATAGTGTATATACTGTAACTACCTTAATGTTGCTGGACCCCAGGAAGAGTAGCTGCTGCATTGGCAGGAACTAATGGGGATCCATAATAAAACCCAGAAAGAGTAAATGCTGCATAAGCAGGAACTAATGGGGATCCTTAATAAACTCCAGGAAGAGTAGCTACTGCCTTGGCAAGAACTAATGGGGATCTATAATAACCCCCAGGAAGAGTAGCTGCTCCCTCGGCAGGAACTAATGGGGATCCATAATAAACCCCAGGAAGAGTAGCTGCTGAATTGGCAGGAACTAATGGGGATCCTTAATAAACCCCAGGAAGAGTAGCTGCTGCCTTGGCAGAAACTAATGGGGATCCATAATAAACACCATGAAGAGTAGCTGCTGCCTTGGCAGGAACTAATGTGGATCCATAATAAACCCCAGGAAGAGTAGCTGCTGAATTGGCAGGAACTAATGGGGATCCTTAATAAACCCCAGGAAGAGTAGCTGCTGCCTTGGCAGGAACTAATGGGGATCCATAATATACCCCAGGAAGAGTAAGTGCTGCATTGGCAGGAACTAATGGGGATCCATAATAAACCCCAGGAAGAGTAGCTGCTGCCTTGGCAGGAAGTAATGAGGATCCATAATTAACCCCAGGAAGAGTAGCTGCTGCCTTGACAGGAACTAAAGGGATCCATAATAAACCCCAGGAAGAGTATCTGCTGCATTGACAGGAACTAATGGGGATCCATAATTAACCCCAGGAAGAGTATCTGCTGCATTGACAGGAACTAATGGGGATCCATAATAAACCCCAGGAAGAGTAAGTGCTGCATTGGCAGGAACTAATGGGGATCCATAATAAACCCCAGGAAGAGTAGCTGCTGTCTTGGCAGGAAGTAATGAGGATCCATAATGAACCCCAGGAAGAGTAGCTGCTGCCTTGACAGGAACTAAAGGGATCCATAATAAACCCCAGGAAGAGTAGCTGCTGCCTTGGCAGGAACTAATGGGGATCCATAATTAACCCCAGGAAGAGTATCTGCTGCATTGACAGGAACTAATGGGGATCCATAATTACCCCAGGAAGACTATCTGCTGCATTGGCAGGAACTAATGGGGATCCATAATGAACCCCAGGAAGACTATCTGCTGCATTGGCAGGAACTAATGGGGATCCATAATAAACCCCAGGAAGACTATCTGCTGCATTGACAGGAACTAATGGGGATCCATAATTAACCCCAGGAAGACTATCTGCTGCATTGGCAGGAACTAATGGGATCCATAATAAACCCCAGGAAGACTATCTGCTGCATTGGCAGGAACTAATGGGGATCCATAATAAACCCCAGGAAGAGTAGCTGCTGCCTTGGCAGGAAGTAATGGGGATCCTTAATAAATGCAAATACATGCACGTCTAGGCAGGTGTTTAACAGCGTTGGAATCAGTCACTGAAAGGTCACTGGTTGAAATTCCTGAGAGGACTAGCTGAAAAATCTTTTGATATGCCCTTGAGCTGGGCACTTAACTCACATCACCCTTCCAGGCTGTATCACAGCAAGGCCGGTGTTGGCGGCGCACGATCGGCCCAGCGTGGCCCAGGGTAGGCCGTAGGCCGCAATTGTAAATAAGATTTTTTTCTTAACTGACTAAAATAAATTATTGCTCCGGTAAATCGCTCGGGATTAGAGCGTAAGCTAAATGACTAAAATGTAGTGTGGATGTGTTTTGGAGAGAGGGCCTGTAGCATCAACCATGAGTGTGGACATGTGTTTTGGAGAGAGGGCCAGTAGCATCCACCATGAGTGTGGACATGTGTTTTGGAGAGAGGGCCAGTAGCATCCACCATGAGTGTGGACATGTGTTTTGGAGAGAGGGCCTGTAACATCAACCATGAGTGTGGACATGTGTTTTGGAGAGAGGGCCCGTAGCATCATACTTGTGAGTGTGGACATGTGTTTTGGAGAGAGGGCCTGTAACATCTGACTGCCAAGTGTGGAAATGTGTTTTGGAGAGAGGGCCTGTAACATCAGACTTGTGAGTGTGGACATGTGTTTTGGAGAGAGGGCCTGTAGCATCAATCAGCATCAATAAAGTGATAATTATCTTGTTGTTTATGTCTAATACATCACTGTGTGTCTAATACATCACTGTGTGTCTAATACATCACTGTGTGACTAATACATCACTTTATGTCTAATACATCACTTTATGTCTAATACATCACCGTGTGTCTAATACATCACTTTATGTCTAATACATCACTTTATGTCTAATACATCACCGTGTGTCTAATACATCACTGTGTGTGTAATACATCACTGTGTGACTAATACATCACTGTGTGTCTAATACATCACTGTGTGTGTAATACATCACTGTGTGACTAATACATCACTGTGTGTCTAATACATCACTGTGTGTGTAATACATCACTGTGTGACTAATACATCACTGTGTGTGTAATACATCACTGAGTGTATTTACTCTTTTAACTCCAGCGTTTAGTTCCCAGGAGCCTCTGACATGCTCAGTCTGATATGATGGGCATTAGGAAACAAAATTAGGTCACCAAGAAGATGCAGAATACGCTGAACCAGAACATCCTGTTTGCACGGTGGACCATCCTGACCTGTACCCAGTCTCCCATCTGTTCATTGCAGAATGCCATGATTACTGTATCTAAGGGGCAGACTATAGGCCTCTGCGTCAGAGTTAGCAATAAGCATACTTAGTATTATTTGCTGTGTTCGGCCTCTGAGATGCAATGACCTATGGTACAATCTTCAGTATCATCACAACGTATATTTCATCATTTTGAAAACTTATTTAAAGTATTAATAATAATAGCTACCCTCTCTCTTTCATCCGGCTAGTAGTTTTAGTAGTTTCTGACAGGCTAGTAGTTTTAAATCCAATCACAAGCCAGTTCGTTTTAGCTCTTATACCTAATGACAAAAACTCTTCAAATGGTCAATTTGAGCGTTATATTTTGTACAGCTATCAAAGAAAACACAAACATAAAAAAAGACAAGACACAAGCTAAATCATGTAGGCTACCTTGGTCCGTTTTGGTCGACTTACTGACTGCAGCGTGAACAACAATCAACAGGCTAGCTGCCATTAGTTAGCTCACAGACTTTGGTAGCTAGCAATCTAGCTAACGCTATCTGAGGAGACACTATAGTGGCCTGGAAATATGATGACATCGCTAAGGTAGGCAAGTAATTATTAGGAATCAAATTTGCCATCATCATGTCATCAAATTTACTTTAAAGAGATGGCAATTGCCATAGCTAGAAAGTTAGTCTAAAATCGCTAGCTAGCAATGCTAACGTTGGCTAGCTAAAATCCTGTCTCGTCCCTCAATCTTAGCTAGCTTGCTAAAGTTATACTCCATCTAAACTCAATCTGGCAACATCACAATGATGACAAAAGCTTTTTCCTACTAAAGATTGGTCTCCTTTAGAAATGTCATAGTTCTTCAAAGTCACTATAATGCACAAAAGCAGAACAGATGACAGAGACAGACGTTTTTATATAAATGCTTTTTACATTGTATCATGCAGCGTTGTGTATCTTAATGTATTAAATGTATTGTGTTTCTTTTCCTGTTCCTGTCCTCACACCTGCAATCACCAGCTGCTCTCTGGCGAAGGTGTGGGCTTTCTCCAGGCGGTCCTGGAGTCTCCGGGCATACTCCGGGTTCCAGCACATTCTCCGGAACAGGAGGGTTCCGGAACATACTCCGGAATGGGAGGGCTCCGGGAACATACTCTGGAACAGGAGGGCTCCGGAACATACTCTGGAACAGGAGGGCTCCGGAACATACTCCTGAACAGGAGGGCTCCGGAACATACTCCGGAACAGGAGGGCTCCAGAACATACTCTGGAACAGGAGGGCTCCGGAACATACTCCGGAACAGGACGGCTCCGGAACATACTCCGGAACAGGAGGCCTCCGGAACATACTCCGGAACAGGAGGGCTCCGGGAACATACTCTGGAACAGGAGGGCTCCGGAACATACTCCGGAACAGGAGGGTTTCGGAACATACTCCGGAACATACTCCGGAACATACTCCGGAGCAGGAGGGCTCCGGAACATACTCCGGAACAGGAGGGCTCCGGAACATACTCTGGAACAGGAGGGCTCCAGAACATACTCCGGAACAGGAGGTTTCCGGAACATACTCCGGAACGGGAGGGCTCCGGGAACATACTCCGGAACAGGAGGGCTCCGGAACATACTCCGGAACAGGAGGGCTCCGGAACAAACTCCGGAACAGGAGGGCTCCGGAACATACTCCGGAACAAGAGGGCTCCGGGAACATACTCTGGAACAGGAGGGCTCCGGGAACATACTCTGGAACAGGAGGGCTCCGGAACATACTCTGGAACAGGAGGGCTCCGGGAACATACTCTGGAACAGGAGGGCTCCGGAACATACTGTGGAACAGGAGGGCTCCGGAACATACTCTGGAACAGGAGGGCTCCGGAACAAACTCTGGAACAGGAGGGCTCCGGGAACATACTCTGGAACAGGAGGGCCCCCGGAAAATACTCCGGAACAGGAGGGCTCCGGAACATACTCCGGACCAGGAGGGCTCCGGAACATACTCCGGAACAGGAGGGCTCCGGAACATACTCCGGAACAGGAGGGCTCCGGAACATACTCCGGAACAGGAGGGTTCCGGAACATACTCCGGGACAGGAGGGCTCCGGAACATACTCTGGAAGAGGAGGGCTCTGGAACATACTCTGGAACAGGAGGGCTCCGGAACATACTCCGGAACAAGATGGCTATCCAGGGGCAGACCAAACGGATATCTCTCCCCAGCATGAGGAGGGCAAGCGTGCAAGAGGTGGAGTCTTGGACACCGGAGCAGCATGCCATGAGGCACATGGGCAAGTGCTTGTCCCAGTCACGATGTTGTTTTGCTGAGAGACGATGGCCAGCTGCTGTCCAAGCGTTTTGTTAAAGCGCTCCACAAGGCAATCACTTTGAGGATCGAGAAGAGTAGTGCGGGTCTTGTGCATACCCAGCCTCATACCCAGCCAGTTTCTGCCCTGGTCCCTGTGGATGGCCTCCGCAGCTCCAAACCTGCTGAACATCCTCGCTGTCAGGGCATCGACGATGGTCTCTGCCTCCTGGTCAGGTAGAGCATAGGCTTCGGGCCATTTTGTGAAATACTCCATGGCCATGAGCACCCAATGGTTTCCACTGTCTGTGGTGGGAAATGACTCAACCACATCTACTCCCACCCACTCCACACAGCCCCAACTGGGAACTGTTGGAACTGAGCATGAGAACGGCCTGGAGGGCCCTTCACAGCTGTGGCAAAGTCATCCACATCTCTCTTGTGCTGCCCCCATAAAGCCCTGATGGAGGTTGCGGAGGGTTTTTATGACCCCAAGGTGTCCGGTCTCCACCCCCCCAATGAATACTCTGGAGCACAGCCTCACGCAGTGATTTTGGGACCACCACCTGCCACCACTACTCTCCCGTATCTGGCTCCTTCCATGCCCGCTGTAGCACGCCATCATCCAGCCACAGTCTCTCAAACTTTGACCACAATCCTTTGGTCACAAATGAAGGCCTCTATCCGCTCAGTGTTGGCACCCGTCTGCAGTACAGGGCCGACGGGACATGGCGTCGGCATTGGAGTGGAGTGCCCCTGCCCTGTAAACCACTGGATAGCAGAGTGGTCAGTCCTTCTGCTAAAGGCCAACCACCCAGGTAGTACTTAAAGTGTCTGATGGAAGCCACAAAAGCTCCCATCGGGTGACATGGTAGCAGCGCTCATGCTTGTTGAATGTTTTACTGAAGTACACCATCACTCTCCCCCCACCTGCCCCACCTGGGCCAGCACCCCACCATGCCCACATTGCTCGCATCTCTGTCCAGGGTAAAGGGCAAGGTGAGGTCCGGGTGGGTGGGGGAGGGGGGCGAGCACGGGGGCCTCAATCAGTGCAAGTTCGAAGGTGTTGAAGGCCTCCTCACACTCCTCTGTCCAAGTGAAGGCCTTGTCCTTCGGCAGCAGATGGTTCAGGGGAGCAGCAACGCTTGAGAAGCCCCAAACCTCCTGTTGTACGAGGCTAGGCCCAGGAAGCTCTTTAGCTATTGGTGGTCGGTTGGGGTGGGCCAGTCTCGGACGGCCCCCACTTTGTCCTCCATGGTGCTGATACCCTCCTCCCGCACTTGTTGGCCAACGAAGGACACCGCTCTCCTCATGAAGTGGCACTACTCATGGTGGAGCTTCAGGCCTGCAGCAGCCACCTTCTCCAGCACACACTGTATCGCCTCCAGGGCTGAATGGAAGGAGCTGCCATGGGCCAGGATGTCATCGAGGTATACCAGACACTGCTGTCGGGGGATGCCATCCAGCACCCTGTCCATCAAACGCTCAAAAGTAGCTGGAGCGTTGCACAGGCCAAAGCACAGGACCTTAAACTGCCAGTGTCCTCTGTTAGTGGAGAATGCAGTTTTGGCTCTGGCCTCTGGGGAAAGGGGCACCTGCCAGTAGCCACTGCGGAGCTCTAGTGAGGAGAACCAGGAGGACCCCCTAACCAGGTCAAGCGTGGCTGAAATAGTCAAATCCACCAATTTGAAGGTGTGTCCACATACCTTTGTATATATAGTGTATATACTGTAACTACCTTAATGTTGCTGGACCCCAGGAAGAGTAGCTGCTGCATTGGCAGGAACTAATGGGGATCCATAATAAAACCCAGAAAGAGTAAATGCTGCATAAGCAGGAACTAATGGGGATCCTTAATAAACTCCAGGAAGAGTAGCTACTGCCTTGGCAAGAACTAATGGGGATCTATAATAACCCCCAGGAAGAGTAGCTGCTCCCTCGGCAGGAACTAATGGGGATCCATAATAAACCCCAGGAAGAGTAGCTGCTGAATTGGCAGGAACTAATGGGGATCCTTAATAAACCCCAGGAAGAGTAGCTGCTGCCTTGGCAGAAACTAATGGGGATCCATAATAAACACCATGAAGAGTAGCTGCTGCCTTGGCAGGAACTAATGTGGATCCATAATAAACCCCAGGAAGAGTAGCTGCTGAATTGGCAGGAACTAATGGGGATCCTTAATAAACCCCAGGAAGAGTAGCTGCTGCCTTGGCAGGAACTAATGGGGATCCATAATATACCCCAGGAAGAGTAAGTGCTGCATTGGCAGGAACTAATGGGGATCCATAATAAACCCCAGGAAGAGTAGCTGCTGCCTTGGCAGGAAGTAATGAGGATCCATAATTAACCCCAGGAAGAGTAGCTGCTGCCTTGACAGGAACTAAAGGGATCCATAATAAACCCCAGGAAGAGTATCTGCTGCATTGACAGGAACTAATGGGGATCCATAATTAACCCCAGGAAGAGTATCTGCTGCATTGACAGGAACTAATGGGGATCCATAATAAACCCCAGGAAGAGTAAGTGCTGCATTGGCAGGAACTAATGGGGATCCATAATAAACCCCAGGAAGAGTAGCTGCTGTCTTGGCAGGAAGTAATGAGGATCCATAATGAACCCCAGGAAGAGTAGCTGCTGCCTTGACAGGAACTAAAGGGATCCATAATAAACCCCAGGAAGAGTAGCTGCTGCCTTGGCAGGAACTAATGGGGATCCATAATTAACCCCAGGAAGAGTATCTGCTGCATTGACAGGAACTAATGGGGATCCATAATTACCCCAGGAAGACTATCTGCTGCATTGGCAGGAACTAATGGGGATCCATAATGAACCCCAGGAAGACTATCTGCTGCATTGGCAGGAACTAATGGGGATCCATAATAAACCCCAGGAAGACTATCTGCTGCATTGACAGGAACTAATGGGGATCCATAATTAACCCCAGGAAGACTATCTGCTGCATTGGCAGGAACTAATGGGATCCATAATAAACCCCAGGAAGACTATCTGCTGCATTGGCAGGAACTAATGGGGATCCATAATAAACCCCAGGAAGAGTAGCTGCTGCCTTGGCAGGAAGTAATGGGGATCCTTAATAAATGCAAATACATGCACGTCTAGGCAGGTGTTTAACAGCGTTGGAATCAGTCACTGAAAGGTCACTGGTTGAAATTCCTGAGAGGACTAGCTGAAAAATCTTTTGATATGCCCTTGAGCTGGGCACTTAACTCACATCACCCTTCCAGGCTGTATCACAGCAAGGCCGGTGTTGGCGGCGCACGATCGGCCCAGCGTGGCCCAGGGTAGGCCGTAGGCCGCAATTGTAAATAAGATTTTTTTCTTAACTGACTAAAATAAATTATTGCTCCGGTAAATCGCTCGGGATTAGAGCGTAAGCTAAATGACTAAAATGTAGTGTGGATGTGTTTTGGAGAGAGGGCCTGTAGCATCAACCATGAGTGTGGACATGTGTTTTGGAGAGAGGGCCAGTAGCATCCACCATGAGTGTGGACATGTGTTTTGGAGAGAGGGCCAGTAGCATCCACCATGAGTGTGGACATGTGTTTTGGAGAGAGGGCCTGTAACATCAACCATGAGTGTGGACATGTGTTTTGGAGAGAGGGCCCGTAGCATCATACTTGTGAGTGTGGACATGTGTTTTGGAGAGAGGGCCTGTAACATCTGACTGCCAAGTGTGGAAATGTGTTTTGGAGAGAGGGCCTGTAACATCAGACTTGTGAGTGTGGACATGTGTTTTGGAGAGAGGGCCTGTAGCATCAATCAGCATCAATAAAGTGATAATTATCTTGTTGTTTATGTCTAATACATCACTGTGTGTCTAATACATCACTGTGTGTCTAATACATCACTGTGTGACTAATACATCACTTTATGTCTAATACATCACTTTATGTCTAATACATCACCGTGTGTCTAATACATCACTTTATGTCTAATACATCACTTTATGTCTAATACATCACCGTGTGTCTAATACATCACTGTGTGTGTAATACATCACTGTGTGACTAATACATCACTGTGTGTCTAATACATCACTGTGTGTGTAATACATCACTGTGTGACTAATACATCACTGTGTGTCTAATACATCACTGTGTGTGTAATACATCACTGTGTGACTAATACATCACTGTGTGTGTAATACATCACTGAGTGTATTTACTCTTTTAACTCCAGCGTTTAGTTCCCAGGAGCCTCTGACATGCTCAGTCTGATATGATGGGCATTAGGAAACAAAATTAGGTCACCAAGAAGATGCAGAATACGCTGAACCAGAACATCCTGTTTGCACGGTGGACCATCCTGACCTGTACCCAGTCTCCCATCTGTTCATTGCAGAATGCCATGATTACTGTATCTAAGGGGCAGACTATAGGCCTCTGCGTCAGAGTTAGCAATAAGCATACTTAGTATTATTTGCTGTGTTCGGCCTCTGAGATGCAATGACCTATGGTACAATCTTCAGTATCATCACAACGTATATTTCATCATTTTGAAAACTTATTTAAAGTATTAATAATAATAGCTACCCTCTCTCTTTCATCCGGCTAGTAGTTTTAGTAGTTTCTGACAGGCTAGTAGTTTTAAATCCAATCACAAGCCAGTTCGTTTTAGCTCTTATACCTAATGACAAAAACTCTTCAAATGGTCAATTTGAGCGTTATATTTTGTACAGCTATCAAAGAAAACACAAACATAAAAAAAGACAAGACACAAGCTAAATCATGTAGGCTACCTTGGTCCGTTTTGGTCGACTTACTGACTGCAGCGTGAACAACAATCAACAGGCTAGCTGCCATTAGTTAGCTCACAGACTTTGGTAGCTAGCAATCTAGCTAACGCTATCTGAGGAGACACTATAGTGGCCTGGAAATATGATGACATCGCTAAGGTAGGCAAGTAATTATTAGGAATCAAATTTGCCATCATCATGTCATCAAATTTACTTTAAAGAGATGGCAATTGCCATAGCTAGAAAGTTAGTCTAAAATCGCTAGCTAGCAATGCTAACGTTGGCTAGCTAAAATCCTGTCTCGTCCCTCAATCTTAGCTAGCTTGCTAAAGTTATACTCCATCTAAACTCAATCTGGCAACATCACAATGATGACAAAAGCTTTTTCCTACTAAAGATTGGTCTCCTTTAGAAATGTCATAGTTCTTCAAAGTCACTATAATGCACAAAAGCAGAACAGATGACAGAGACAGACGTTTTTATATAAATGCTTTTTACATTGTATCATGCAGCGTTGTGTATCTTAATGTATTAAATGTATTGTGTTTCATTTCCTGTTTGGACCCCAGGAATAGTAGCCGATGCCTTGCCAGCAGCTAATTTGGGATTCTAATAAAATACTAAATATTAAATTCGAGATCCATGCAAAGCTTGATTTGCCTGGCTAGCTAGACGCTTTGTTCCGGCCAAATGCTACGCACATGTGGAACTCGGCAGTTTGAAATTTCGTCATTGGCTTTAATACTCTGATTGGTGAGAGAAGATCCAATCGCTCATGACTATGTTTAGTACAACGCCCCTCATCACCAAAAATTACTTAATTGACGGCTAAACTACAGAATGCTTATTATTAGTTTATATTTTATTTTGTTTAACCTTTATTTAACAAGTCAAGTCAGCTAAGAACAAATTCTTATTTACAAAGACGGCCTACCAAAAGGGAAACGTCCTGGGGATGGGATGGGGCAGGGATTAAAAATAAAAATAAATGAAATATAAATATAGGACAAAACACACATCACTACAAGAGAGACAACACTACATAAAGAGAGACCTAAGACAACAACATAGCATCACATGACAACACAGCATGGTAGCAACACAACAAGACAACAGCATGGTAGCAACACAACATGACAACACAGCATGGTAGCAACACAACACTACATAAAGAGAGACCTAAGACAACAACATATTATCACATGACAACACAGAATGGTAGCAACACAACACTACATAAAGAGAGACCTAAGACAACAACATAGCATCACATGACAACACAGCATGGTAGCAACACAACAAGACAGCAGCATGGTAGCAACACAACACTACATAAAGAGAGACCTAAGACAACAACATAGCATCACATGACAACACAGCATGGTAGCAACACAACAAGACAACAATATGGTAGCAACACAACATGACAACACAGCATGGTAGCAACACAACAAGACAACAATATGGTAGCAACACAACATGACAACACAGCATGGTAGCTGCACAACATGACAACAACATGGTAGCTGCACAACATGACAACAACATGGTAGCTGCACAACATGACAACAACATGGTAGCTGCACAACATGACAACAACATGGTAGCTGCACAACATGACAACACAGTATGGTAGCTGCACAACATGACAACAACATGGTAGCTGCACAACATGACAACAACATGGTAGCAACACAACATGACAACAACATGGTAGCTGCACAACATGACAACACAGCATGGTAGCTGCACAACATGACAACAACATGGTAGCTGCACAACATGACAACACAGCATGGTAGCTGCACAACATGACAACAACATGGTAGCTGCACAACATGACAACAGCATGGTAGCTGCACAACATGACAACAACATGGTAGCAACACAACATGGGAGCAGCAAAAACATGGGACAAACATTATTGGGCACAGACAACAGCACAAAGGTCAAGAAGGTAGAGACAACAATACATCATGCAAAGAAGCCACAACTCTCAGTATCCATGATGGAGTCTTTGAATGAAGAGAATGGAGATAAAACTGTCCAGTTTGAGTGTTTGTTGCAGCTCGTTCCAGTTGCTAGCAGGCACATTTAGCGACAACATCTATGGGAACATTTGTTGTTTCTCATACCTGTAGAGAACGCATGGAGATAACTCATTGTGTGAAATAGGATAATACTACTACTAATAATAATATTAACAACAACAACAAAAATAATAATCAACAATAATAACAACAATAATAATAACAACAATAATGATAATAATAAATTATTATTATTGTTACTATTATTAATCTATAAAGTATGACAATAAAAACAATTCTGTCAAATAATACAGTTTACAACAATGTAGTTAATTGCTTCAAAATGTTAATTAAGAGTAATTGAGTCTGTAATTGAATTGGCCTTAATGTAGAGGGACACAGTCTTCAAGGGCTATAATCTTGATGGTTTCTGTGTCTCTTTCGTAGCTAATTGATCGATTCAAATGCCATTGATTTACTAGTGAATGACTAAAGTTCACACACGTGGTCACCCAGGTAGAAATAAGTATCTGATTACAAAGCAAAGAAACATAATAACATTTAAAAAATTGTATTTAACCTTTATTTAACCAGGTAGGCTAGTTGAGAACAAGTTCTCATTTGCAATTGCGACCTGGCCAAGAGAAAGCATAGCAGTTCGACACAAAACAACAACACAGAGTTACACATGGAATGAACAAAACATACAGTCAAAAATACAGTAGAACAAAAGAAAACAAAGTCTATATGTAACAGTATAACTTTAGACCGTCCCCTCGCCCATACCCGGGCGCAAACCAGGGAGGCTCTGCACACATCAACAACAGTCACCCTCGAAGCATCGTTACCCATCGCTCCACAAAAGCCGCGGCCCTTGCAGAGCAAAGGGGGAACCACTACTTCAAGGTCTCAGAGCAAGTGACGTCACCGATTGAAACACTATTTAGCGTGCACCACCGCTAACTAAGCTAGCCGTTTCACATCCGTTACACCAGCACCACCGCTAACTAAGCTAGCCGTTTCACATCCGTTACACCAGCACCACCGCTAACTAAGCTAGCCGTTTCACATCCGTTACACCAGCACCACCGCTAACTAAGCTAGCCGTTTCACATCCGTTACACCAGCACCACCGCTAACTAAGCTAGCCGTTTCACATCCGTTACACCAGCACCACCGCTAACTAAGCTAGCCGTTTCACATCCGTTACACCAGCACCACCGCTAACTAAGCTAGCCGTTTCACATCCGTTACACCAGCACCACCGCTAACTAAGCTAGCCGTTTCACATCCGTTACACCAGCACCACCGCTAACTAAGCTAGCCGTTTCACATCCGTTACATCAGCACCACCGCTAACTAAGCTAGCCGTTTCACATCCGTTACATCAGCACCACCGCTAACTAAGCTAGCCGTTTCACATCGGTTACACCAGCACCACCGCTAACTAAGCTAGCCGTTTCACATCCGTTACATATACACAGTTAGTGCAAATTAGGTCAAAGAAGGGAGTTAAGGCAATAAACAGGCCATGGTGGCGAAGTAATTACAATATGACAATTAAACACTGGAATGGTAGAGTTAATACCCTGCAGCCTTCTGGGACAGTAAGAGTGGATTCCCTAACGTAAAAGCATGTTGGTTATTTCCACTAACCATACATTTTTACATGTTACATTTAGGCAACAACCTGTGTTAAAACGTCCCTCTAGGGGTCACCTTGCATTTAACCTCTTTTCAGTGTCAAGATACGACATCTGTCTTCTCCAAACCCTCCGTCTAGGGGTCACCTTGCATTTAACCTCTTTTCAGTGTCAAGATACGACATCTGTCTTCTCCAAACCCTCCGTCTAGGGGTCACCTTGCATTTAACCTCTTTTCATTGTCAAGATACGACATCTGTCTTCTCCAAACCCTCCGTCTAGCGGTCACCTTGCATGTAACCTCTGTTCAGTGTCAAGATACTACATCTGTCTTCTTCATTCCCTCCCTCCCACCCATTAACATGTGCCCCTGGACCCCTAGTCCCTGCATACTGTAGTGCACTAGTTTTGACCAGAGCTGATATGAGCCCCCATCAGAAGTAGTGCACTAGTTTTGACCAGAGCTGATATGAGCCCCCATCAGAAGTAGTGCACTAGTTTTGACCAGAGCTGATATGAGCCCCCATCAGAAGTAGTGCACTAGTTTTGACCAGAGCTGATATGAGCCCCCATCAGAAGTAGTGCACTAGTTTTGACCAGAGCTGATATGAGCCCCCATCAGAAGTAGTGCACTAGTTTTGACCAGAGCTGATATGAGCCCCCATCAGAAGTAGTGCACTAGTTTTGACCAGAGCTGATATGAGCCCCCATCAGAAGTAGTGCACTAGTTTTGACCAGAGCTGATATGAGCCCTCATCAGAAGTAGTGCACTAGTTTTGACCAGAGCTGATATGAGCTCTCATCAGAAGTAGTGCACTAGTTTTGACCAGAGCTGATATGAGCCCCCATCAGAAGTAGTGCACTAGTTTTGACCAGAGCTGATATGAGCCCCCATCAGAAGTAGTGCACTAGTTTTGACCAGAGCTTATATGAGCTCTCATCAGAAGTAGTGCACTAGTTTTGACCAGAGCTGATATGAGCCCCCATCAGATGTAGTGCACTAGTTTAGACCAGAGCTGATATGAGCCCCCATCAGAAGTAGTGCACTAGTTTTGACCAGAGCTGATATGAGCCCTCATCAGAAGTAGTGCACTAGTTTTGACCAGAGCTGATATGAGCTCTCATCAGAAGTAGTGCACTTGTTTTGACCAGAGCTGATATGAGCCCCCATCAGATGTAGTGCACTAGTTTTGACCAGAGCTGATATGAGCCCCCATCAGAAGTAGTGCACTAGTTTTGACCAGAGCTGATATGAGCCCCCATCAGAAGTAGTGCACTAGTTTTGACCAGAGCTGATATGAGCCCCCATCAGAAGTAGTGCACTAGTTTTGACCAGAGCTGATATGAGCCCCCATCAGAAGTAGTGCACTAGTTTTGACCAGAGCTGATATGAGCCCTCATCACATTTAGTACACTAGTTTTGACCAGAGCTGATATGAGCCCTCATCAGAAGTAGTGCACTAGTTTTGACCAGAGCTGATATGAGCCCCCATCAGATGTAGTGCACTAGTTTTGACCAGAGCTGATCTGAGCCCCCATCAGAAGTAGTGCACTAGTTTTGACCAGAGCTGATATGAGCCCCCATCAGAAGTAGTGCACTAGTTTTGACCAGAGCTGATATGAGCCCCCATCAGAAGTAGTGCACTAGTTTTGACCAGAGCTGATATGAGCCCCCATCAGAAGTAGTGCACTAGTTTTGACCAGAGCTGATATGAGCCCCCATCAGAAGTAGTGCACTAGTTTTGACCAGAGCTGATATGAGCCCCCATCAGAAGTAGTGCACTAGTTTTGACCAGAGCTGATATGAGCCCCCATCAGAAGTAGTGCACTAGTTTTGACCAGAGCTGATATGAGCCCCCATCAGAAGTAGTGCACTAGTTTTGACCAGAGCTGATATGAGCCCCCATCAGAAGTAGTGCACTAGTTTTGACCAGAGCTTATATGAGCTCTCATCAGAAGTAGTGCACTAGTTTTGACCAGAGCTGATATGAGCCCCCATCAGATGTAGTGCACTAGTTTTGACCAGAGCTGATATGAGCCCCCATCAGAAGTAGTGCACTAGTTTTGACCAGAGCTGATATGAGCCCTCATCAGAAGTAGTGCACTAGTTTTGACCAGAGCTGATATGAGCTCTCATCAGAAGTAGTGCACTTGTTTTGACCAGAGCTGATATGAGCCCCCATCAGAAGTAGTGCACTAGTTTTGACCAGAGCTGATATGAGCCCCCATCAGAAGTAGTGCACTAGTTTTGACCAGAGCTGATATGAGCCCCCATCAGAAGTAGTGCACTAGTTTTGACCAGAGCTGATATGAGCCCCCATCAGAAGTAGTGCACTAGTTTTGACCAGAGCTGATATGAGCCCCCATCAGAAGTAGTGCACTAGTTTTGACCAGAGGTGATATGAGCCCTCATCACATTTAGTACACTAGTTTTGACCAGAGCTGATATGAGCCCTCATCAGAAGTAGTGCACTAGTTTTGACCAGAGCTGATATGAGCCCCCATCAGATGTAGTGCACTAGTTTTGACCAGAGCTGATCTGAGCCCCCATCAGAAGTAGTGCACTAGTTTTGACCAGAGCTGATATGAGCCCCCATCAGAAGTAGTGCACTAGTTTTGACCAGAGCTGATATGAGCCCCCATCAGAAGTAGTGCACTAGTTTTGACCAGAGCTGATATGAGCCCCCATCAGAAGTAGTGCACTAGTTTTGACCAGAGCTGATATGAGCCCCCATCAGAAGTAGTGCACTAGTTTTGACCAGAGCTGATATGAGCCCCCATCAGAAGTAGTGCACTAGTTTTGACCAGAGCTGATATGAGCCCTCATCAGAAGTAGTGCACTAGTTTTGACCAGAGCTGATATGAGCTCTCATCAGAAGTAGTGCACTAGTTTTGACCAGAGCTGATATGAGCCCCCATCAGAAGTAGTGCACTAGTTTTGACCAGAGCTGATATGAGCCCCCATCAGAAGTAGTGCACTAGTTTTGACCAGAGCTTATATGAGCTCTCATCAGAAGTAGTGCACTAGTTTTGACCAGAGCTGATATGAGCCCCCATCAGATGTAGTGCACTAGTTTTGACCAGAGCTGATATGAGCCCCCATCAGAAGTAGTGCACTAGTTTTGACCAGAGCTGATATGAGCCCTCATCAGAAGTAGTGCACTAGTTTTGACCAGAGCTGATATGAGCTCTCATCAGAAGTAGTGCACTTGTTTTGACCAGAGCTGATATGAGCCCCCATCAGATGTAGTGCACTAGTTTTGACCAGAGCTGATATGAGCCCCCATCAGAAGTAGTGCACTAGTTTTGACCAGAGCTGATATGAGCCCCCATCAGAAGTAGTGCACTAGTTTTGACCAGAGCTGATATGAGCCCCCATCAGAAGTAGTGCACTAGTTTTGACCAGAGCTGATATGAGCCCCCATCAGAAGTAGTGCACTAGTTTTGACCAGAGCTGATATGAGCCCTCATCACATTTAGTACACTAGTTTTGACCAGAGCTGATATGAGCCCTCATCAGAAGTAGTGCACTAGTTTTGACCAGAGCTGATATGAGCCCCCATCAGATGTAGTGCACTAGTTTTGACCAGAGCTGATCTGAGCCCCCATCAGAAGTAGTGCACTAGTTTTGACCAGAGCTG
Organism: Oncorhynchus clarkii lewisi; assembly: GCF_045791955.1. Lineage (NCBI taxonomy): Eukaryota > Metazoa > Chordata > Actinopteri > Salmoniformes > Salmonidae > Oncorhynchus > Oncorhynchus clarkii. The sequence continues at coordinate 80,522,166 of NC_092163.1, read as the reverse complement.
ATATGAGCCCCCATCAGAAGTAGTGCACTAGTTTTGACCAGAGCTGATATGAGCCCCCATCAGAAGTAGTGCACTAGTTTTGACCAGAGCTGATATGAGCCCTCATCAGAAGTAGTGCACTAGTTTTGACCAGAGCTGATATGAGCCCCCATCAGAAGTAGTGCACTAGTTTTGACCAGAGCTGATATGAGCCCCCATCAGAAGTAGTGCACAACAGTCCCTTCAGAAAGTATTCACACCCTTGAATTAGTTTCCACATGTTCTTGTGTTACAGCCTGAATTTAAACTAGATCGTATTGAGATTTTGTTTCACTGGCCTACACACAACACCCCATAATGTCAAAGTAGAATTATGTATATATGTTTTTCTTTACAATTTAATTTAAAAAAAATTGAAAAGTGAAATGTCTTGAGTCAATAGTGCTCTGGTGAAAATTAGGGCTTAGGGTTCCTTTTGGAACTCAACCTATTGGAATGAATCCCCTTCTCAATCTCTCTACGTGACAGTCAAGCCCCTCTGGGTTTTCAGAATTTGGCTGTTTAGAATGGTGACTGATTAAGATAGATACACATTAGTTCTTGATCAGAACAACAGGGTATGTGTGTGTGTGTGTGTGTGTGTTTATAGCAGTACATCATTTTGTGCTCCCCTTTCACCATGCATTAATATCAGAAGTCGGATGGCACTATGGTGTGAAAAGATTGTGTGCTAAATGATTAACTAAATATAGACACAAACCGGACAATTTATTATGTACACCCATCAACTGGCATCATGTAGTTGCTGCAGATTGGTGATTGGTGTTGGTCCAGTGTTGGTGATGGCGTGCCCACTGGAGCCACTTCTTCTTGTTTTTAGCTGATAGGAGTGGAACCTGGTGTGGTCATCTGCTGCAATAGCCAATCCGTGACAAGGACCGACGAACCTGGTGTGGTCATCTGCTGCGATAGCCAATCCGTGACAAGGACCGACAAACCTGGTGTGGTCATCTGCTGCGATAGCCAATCCGTGACAAGGACCGACGAACCTGGTGTGGTCATCTGCTGCGATAGCCAATCCGTGACAAGGACCGACGAGTTGTGCGTTCTCTAGATGCCGTTCTACACACCACTGTTGTACTGTGCCGTTATTTCTCTGTTTGTGGCCCGCCTGTTAGCTTGCACCATTCCTGCCATCCTCCTTTAACCGCTCTAATTTTCGCCCCCCACTGGACTGCCGTTGATGGGATATTTTTAGATGGTCGCACCATTCTTGGTAAACCCTAGAAACGGTCATGTGTGAAGAGCCCAGGAGGGCAGCCGTTTCTGAGATACTGGATCCGGTGCGCCTGGAAACGACAATCATTCCACGATCAAAGTCGCTTCGGTCACTTGTTTAGCCCATTCTAACATTCAATAGAAAAGTAACTGAATGCCTTGATGCCTGTCTGCTTGCTTTACATAGCAAGCCACGGCCACGTGACTCACTCTCTATAGTAGCAATCCATTTTCGTGAACGGGGTGGTGTACCAAATAAACTGTCCCGTGAGTGTAAGTTTAAAAATGGACATTTGGACAATTGCAAAGCATGCTGAGTATTATTCTAATGAGTTCCCGCCCCACAAAACACATTTTTGTCTACAAGGGATACAGATGTTTTCAAAATTGACTTTTTTTTGTAGCAGGTTTAGGAGAATTAACGGGATAGGTTAGGATAATTAGGTTAAGCCGTAACCTATCTGAAAACATGACCCTGAAACAAAGCCAAAACTTTTTACCCAGTGTGCTTTGCAGTTCATTTTGGTATGTTCATTTTCACATATACATTTTGGTCATTTAGCAGACCCTTATGCAGTGTGGCTTCCAGTCAGGTCAATAAACAACACGTCACAGTCAAATGCTTCTGTAACCATTACTGAGAATGTTGTTGCTGTTCAATTTTTTGATAACATTCATCTCTATGGTATTGTCACTTTATTTTGTAATTTTAGCCCATTCCCTTTACAGCACACTACATCCCTTTTATAGGGCTCCATGGGCCCTGGTTAGAAGTGGTATTTAGGGAATAGGCTGCCATTTTAAACGCAGAATATAAATGATGAATACAATGTTATTGTTATTTTAATATGCAACAAAATGGAGGTGCTGAAGAAGATATAGAGCGCATCACTTTTGTTGTTACAGTTCACACTTTAACCCTTTGTGTGGTGATTGGGTCAATGGGACCCATTGTCAATGATTACTAACAAAAATAATATATACAATGAATCATTTTTTCAACCTGAGATTCATTGGCTTTGGCTCATTTCCTGTGAAGCACGGCTCTTAAGAAAAATGAAACATCTTCATTGAGTGTAAATTGCACCCCACTACACATTTATGTTTATATTACATACAGTGCCTTGCAAAAGTATCCATCCCCTTGGCATGTTTCCTATTTTGTTGCATTACAACCTGTAATTTAAATAGATTTTTATTTGGATTTCATGTAATGGACAGACACAAAATAGTCCAAATTGGTGAAGTGAAATGAAAAAAAAGCTTGTTATTAATAAATATTCAAAAAAAAAAATGTAAACAGAAAAGTGGTGTGTGCATATGTTTTCACCCCCTCTGCCATGAAGCCAATAAATAAGATCTGGTGCAACCAATTACCTTCAGAAGTCACAAAATGAGTTAAATAAAGCCAGAGTCTGCAACACCACTAAGCAAGGGGCACCACCGAGCAAGTGGCGGCATGAAGACCAAGGAGCTCTCCAAACAGGTCAGGGACAAAGTTGTGGAGAAGTACGGGGGTTTAAAAATAAAAATAAAATAAAATAAAAATATCAGAAACGTTGAACATCTCACGGAGCACCATTAAATCCATTATTATAAAATTGAAAGAATATGGCATCACAACAAGCCTGTCAAGAGAGGGTCACCCACTAAAACTCATGGACCAGGCAAGGAGGGCATTAAACAGAGAGACCAAAGATAACCCTGAAGGAGATGCAAAGCTCCACAGCGGATATTGGAGTATCTGTCCATAGGTCCACTTTAAGCCGTACACTCCACAGAGCTGGGATTTACGGAAGAGTGGCCAGAATAAAGCCATTGCTTAAAGAAAAAAAATAAGCAAACACATTTGGTGTTCGCCAAAAGGCATGTTTATTTTTTATTTTACCTTTATTTAACTAGGCAAGTCAGTTAAGAACAAATTCTTATTTTCAATGAAGGCCTAGGAACAGTGGGTTAACTGCCTGTTCAGGGGCAGAACGACAGATTTGTACCTTGTCAGCTCAGGGGTTTGAACTTGCAACCTTCCGTTTACTAGTCCAACACTCTAGCCACTGAGTTGGAAGAAGTGAGTTGGAAGAAGTGAGTTGGAAGAAAAGGATGAGATTGACCCTCAGCCAGCCCCATGACCAGCTCGTCAGCAGCCAGCCCCAGGACCAGCCCATCAGCAACCAGCCCCAGGACCAGCCCCAGGACCAGGACCAGCCCATCAGCAACCAGCCCATCAGCAGCCAGCCCCAGGACCAGCCCATCAGCAACCAGCCCCAGGACCAGCCCCAGGACCAGCCCAACAGCAACCAGCCCATCCGCAACCAGCCCATCCGCAACCAGCCCATCAGCAACCATCCCCAGGACCAGCCCATCAGCAACCAGCTCGTCAGCAGCCAGCCCCAGGACCAGCTCATCAGCAGCCTGCAGGAGGAGAAATATGGATGTAAAAAAAACTGTGAAAATGAATGGTCTACTTTCCCAAGTAATGAGCAACCCAACATGGCTGCCAATGTGATAAGGATGCAACCAGGGCCGATGTGGATGGTGGTTGCTCATGTACAGGACATAAAGTCTTCCTTTGAACTGCTCATCCCAGACACCATCCAGGAAATCATTCTGGACTGTACTAATTTGGAGGGAAGGTGTGTTTTTGGAGAGAGATGGAAAGAGATGGACCAAACTCATTTACATGCATACTTTGCGCTTCTTATCCTTTGTGGTGTTTTCAGATCCAATGGGGAATCCACAGAATTCCTGTGGGATGCAGAAACTGGCAGATAACCTTTCTGTTCAACAATGTCTCTGGAAAACTTCCACATTATTTCCAGGATTATCAGAATCGAAAATCGAGACACTGCACCAGCTCGGCGGCAGAGAGACAAGCTAGCTGCAATCAGGTCAGTGTGGGACAAGTGGGTGGACTGCCTTCCCCTGTTTTACAACCCTGGGCCCAATGTTACTGTTGACGAGCAGCTTTTGCCATTTAGGGGCCGCTGCCCCTTCAGGCAGTACATACAGTCTAAACCTGCAAAAAATGGAATCAAGATCTGGGCTGCCTGTGATGCTCCTTCATCAAATGTGTGGAACTTGCAAGTGAATACAGGGAAACCAGATGGAGGAGCCCCTGAGAAGAACCAAGGGATGTGGGTTGTCCTGGACGTGACACAGGGACTCAATGGCCACAACATCACATGAAATCACTTTTTTTCTTCGCACAAGCTGGGACAGGAGTTCCCCAAGAGGAAGCTGATGATGGTAGAAAACAGTATGAAAAAAACAAGCCAGAGCTTCCCCCTCAGCTGTTGAATACACAGAACAGGCCTATCAATTCCTGTAAATTTGTGTTCATGGCCAACACGTCCCTAGTGTCCTACATGCCAAAGAAAGGAAAAAATGTGGTACTCATGAGTACGTTGCAAAGGGATGGGAGACTTTGTGGCCAGAAATATCAAAAACCAGAAATCATAAAGGATTACAATGCCACAAAAGGAGGGGAGGACAATTTTTATACAAGCTGGTGACTGGCTACAGCTGCAGAAGAAGAACTCTATGCTGGCCACTTGTGATATTCTACAACATCTTAGACATCTCTGCTTACAACACATTTGTCATCTGGATGGCGTTGAACCCAGATTGGAACAGAGGGAAGCTCCAGAGGAGAGAGACAGCTCCTTCTTGAGGAGATGGGCAAGGCATTGGTAAGATCTACAATCTAGAGGAGGGAACATATGCCAAGGACCCTAGCTTCTGCAGCCATTGTGAGGAGGATTCAGGAGGAGGATGCTGGTACCCCATCCGCCCCGACCCACAGAACCAACAACGCCAATACCGGAAGTAAATGTGAGTAATGATGTGTGTGTCTGACTCTCGTACATTGGCCTGCTGTAACTATATATATGAGTGAGATGTTAGTAAAATTCCTGAACTAAGTGTTTTCATCATTCTAGATTGCAGCCGGTAGCAACAAGAAGAAAAGCTGTGACGTGTGTGGACCCAAGAAGGACAGGAAGACACGGTACACAAGCAGCAAGTGCAAGAAATACATTTTCCTACACACAGTAAAACTCTGTCCCTCATGTGGTGTGCAGACCTTAATTTGTGTTCAATGGGGCTTATTTATTATTTTCATAAAATACTGTTTATAAAATGTGTCCAATTTGTTCAGTTCAAAGCAATAAACATCAATAGTGATGAACACCTTGTTTTATTTATATTTGTTGAAGATAAACATGATTTATTCCACACATGTCTTGATTATAATGGTTTCTGTTGACAAAAATCGTATTTTATTAAAAAAAATAAAAATAAATAGTGCCTTTTTTGACAAATGTGATCTAGCAGAGGTAAATGGAAAATATTGACCCTGTACGCTGTCTATATCGCTTGTATTTGATATAAGTCAACATCTAAGCATTAAGTATTTTTACGGAAATTGTTATGGTTATGTTGTTTTAAAAACCCATTAATGTTGTGGGTCCGTCAGAACCACGAACATTGGGTGAATAAAAAAAAACATGAACACCACGCAAGGGTTAAACTAATATTGAGTCAGTGCTAGGTTGAACAACACTCAGGTTGTCGTCAAGAGAGCTCGAGACATTTAAAAAACAAAGAATGTCGTCAAAAGAGCTAGGGACATTTAATAAACTCACGTTGTCGTCAAGAGAGCTAGGGACATTTAATAAACTCAAGTTGTCGTCAAGAGAGCTAGGGACATGTAATACACTCAGATTGTCGTCAAGAGAGAGAGGGACATTTAATAAACTCAGATTGTCGTCAAGAGAGATAGGGACATTTAATAAACTCAAGTTGTCTTCAAAAGAGCTAGGGACATTTAATAAACTCAAGTTGTCTTCAAGAGATCTAGGGACATTTAATCAACTCAAGTTGTCTTCAAGAGATCTGGGGACATTTCAAACAAACATTCATATAAACAGGTGTTTAGAAAGCATTTTGTGGCTTTTGGGCATTTTTACATAAGAGGGTTTGTGATAGGTAGGTACAACAAAGAACTTGTCACTGAATTCCAAATGTCACCCTATTCCCTATTCACCAGGCCCCCTCTGGTCAAAAGTAGTGCACTATGTAGAGAACAAGGTGATATTTGGGCCTCATGTTCTCTGTCTGGGGAAGTCCAAATGCCATGATGAAAGTGAATATTTCAAACACTCCCCTGTGTGTTAAGCCACAAACCTACACTACTTATCTATTCAACTTAAATAAGATAAAAATAAACAAGATCCCCCCTTCTCAGCTGTGTGATGGTTGAAGTGGCTAAAGGCATCCCTCTTTCCAGTGTGATATGCCTTAAGCGGGTTGGCTATTCCCGGCTGTGTAATGTGGGGAAAGAGGTTTGGTGAAACCAGCACGGAGTCCCCTTGGGTGTCTGATTCTGCTAGAGACACTGATGGGATTGAGAAGAACAGACTGAGACTGAGGAGATTAAATCTGTATTATTGATCCCAGTGCTGTCTAGAGCACAATGACAGATGCCTCCTTCTCTGCACAGCAGACACTGGAGTTAACCTTTTAGAGACTATGGATGCTTCCCAAATGATTACGCAGTAGTGCACTACCCAAATGATTCCCTATCAGTGCACAACCCAAATGATTACGCATTAGTGCACTACCCAAATTATTCCCTATCAGTGCACTACCCAAATGATTACGCATTAGTGCACTACCCAAATGAGTCCCTACTGGAGAACTACCCAAATGATTCCCTATCAGTGCACAACCCAAATGATTCCCTATCAGTGCACAACCCAAATGAGTCCCTACTGGAGAACTACCCAAATGATTCCCTATCAGTGCACAACCCAAATGATTCCCTATTGGAGAACTACCCAAATGATTCCCTATCAGTGCACAACCCAAATGATTCCCTATTGGAGAACTATCCAAATGATTCCCTATAACTCTCCCTTTAATTGTAATTTTTGGTTAACTGTCCCTTTAACTGCAGGCACCTTTGAGCAATAGAGATATATAGAGATTGCAACTGATCAGTCCTCAAGTGGCGCTGTCCATGTTAATGCCTTTCCCTTTCTCTTTTAATATAGGCTTTTAGTCAATACAGACCTCTTATACATCTCCATGCTCTGAGCACACAGGCAGCCAATTCCCTTTATTAACCCTCTAAGGTCGATGTAATTAGCATCATTGAAAAAAATCCATGAGTTTAAACGAGAGATATTGTTTTGTTTTTTATAGCATCTAAAATGTGTCTCAATCAAACCGCATCTGCCGATGTTACACTTCACACTTGACAGAGCTAGAGAGCGGTGTTTGTCAGACCATGAGACATCCCATAAGTCAGTCTTCCCACAAAATCGTTTGTAGCGTTCAAATGGATTGGCCTGGAAAAGGTGAGACTCTCACGAACTCGTACATGTCAGTTGTTTTGCTCCAGGAAACCGACAGGCTTCAGAAGACTCGTCTGAAAGTCCCCCGGGTACCAGTTGAAAAACATTTACGGAAGTACAATATATATATGGAGACTGTTTCATGAACTTTCTTAACTCTCTCAGATATAGGACCGACGCTTCAGAACAAAATTCATTTCGATTTTTTTGAGGAACTATTTGTTGCCCCATGTGCGTTTGGATGGGCCAATAGCAGTAAGGACCCAAATATTTTTCATTCAATATTTTTTTTAAAATATATTTTAGGGATACTTCAAGGTATCTAAAAATTCTAAATCAAATAGCAAAATGATCCTTGGCATGACCTTCTTAAGAATTCCATATAACTTAATAGTACCCCCACCCTCGACTTAGACAGGGTTGAAGGCTTTTATGAATTAAATACCTGAGTTCCTTTTGTCTTTAGTTTAGTGTCAAACAACTCCTGCCTCTTGAAGAAACCCTCCAGCATGGATCCTTTTTATATTTGTTATCTGATTGTCCAATGCACACTTATGGAGATGAAATGGATCATGGAAAGCATAAAATAAAATTAAATTACCTTCATTTAAACAACTCTCTGAATTGAAACCCCAAGTCTCCATGAGCTATCCTTGTCCTCTAACAGGGTCAGCTGAATCAGCTCTCTGAACTGAAACCCCAAGTATCCATGAGCTATCCTTGTCCTCTAACAGGGTCAGCTGAACCAGCTCTCTGAACTGAAACCCCACGTCTCCATGAGCTATCCTTGTCCTCTAACAGGGTCAGCTCAATCAGCTCTCTGAACTGAAACCTCAAGTCTCCATGAGCTATCCTTGTCCTCTAACAGGGTCAGCTGAATCAGCTCTCTGAACTGAAACCCCAAGTCTCCATGAGCTATCCTTGTCCTCTAACAGGGACAGCTGAATCAGCTGGTACCTTATCTAGTGCACCCAGAATAGGCGACCTGCATTAATAATATTAGTGCACTACTTCTGCACACCGATAAGGGACACAGCCATAGAGAAAGGAGGGTGGAGACACAGCCCTAGGGAAAGGAGTATGGAGACACAGCCCTAGAGAAAGGAGGGTGGAGACACAGCTCTAGAGAAAGGAGGGTGGAGACACAGCCATAGAGAAAGTAGGATGGAGACACAGCCATAGAGAAAGGAGGGTGGAGACACAGCCCTAGAGAAAGGAGGGTGGAGACACAGCCCTAGAGAAAGGAGGGTGGAGACACAGCCCTAGGGAAAGGAGGGTGGAGAAACAGCCCCAGAGAAAGGAGGGTGGAGACACAGCCCACATATGTTAGTTAATCAGTTTATCTCAATTTACATAGTCAAGTCATTCAGTGAATAATTGGCTATGAGAATATGGCTTGACTATATGAAATCTTAATGACAGTGACTATGTGAAATGACTAATGACCATGTGACTATATGAAATATTAATGACCATGTGACCATGTGACATGACTAACAACTATGTGACTATGTGAAATGACTAAACAACCATGTGACTATGTGAAATGAACTGGACTGTGTGTTTACAGGAAATAGGGCCTGTCATCATTCACTATGAACTGGACTGTGTGTTACAGGCAGTAGGGCCTGTCATCATTCACTATGAACTGGACTGTGTGTTTACAGGCAGTAGGGCCTGTCATCATTCACTATGAACTGGACTGTGTTTACAGGCAGTAGGGCCTGTCATCATTCACTATGAACTGGACTGTGTGTTTACAGGCAGTAGGGCCTGTCATCATTCACTATGAACTGGACTGTGTGTTTACAGGCAGTAGGGCCTGTCATCATTCACTATGAACTGGACTGTGTGTTTACAGGCAGTAGGGCCTGTCATCATTCACTCTGAACTGGACTGTGTGTTTACAGGCAGTTGCTACACCGCACCTTTGTATCATTAGAATGCATTCACCTAAATCCACAAAATATACCTGAATGGATTTCTGCAAATATGTAAGTACCATGGTAGTCTTTACAGTCCTGTTGATCAATCAACCATAAAAAGGTGGGCTATCTTTCCCTATATGCACATCAACAACTACAACTAATGCTAGCCAGAGCAAGATGAGCTAAAATCTAATGAAGGAACCTTAGAAGAACAATCAAAACTTTTCAGCTAGTTGCCCGTCAAAATTGCACTGATAAACAATGTGGAATAGTAAGTAGCCTGCAGCTTGTCTGCAAATACATGCTTGTCCCATCAAAACACCCAAGCCAACTGGCTAAAGTTGACATGCTAGCTACTTACAGACATAAATGAGAGAACAACTCGCTATTTTACTCACCCTAGCAGAGCTGGTTAGGCTGTTTACATGTTATCTAGAGCGTTAAACTTACGTTTTTTCCCGCCATATTCAGCGGGTGGTGCACGTTGCTAAATTCATCACATTTTCTGCGCTCTAGCACACTCAGATGAGAGTGCTCTGAAATCAGTGTAGATCGCCAGAGTGAATTTTGCAAACGCAAGAGATATGCTAACTGGATAACAGTCGTTCAAGTTCAGCATAGCTAGCTTGCAAAGCGATTCACATTTCTTGCTAGCTGCCAACTGCATCTCTCATGTGTAGCTGCCAAAAATGTATATGAGGGGGAAAAAGTCTTACATTTTCATAAACCAATAAAAATGTAATGTCTAGATCAGACTGATAACACTTTAATTGCTAAGTTGTAAAGGGTTTACACATTTTTTTTTAATACAGTCGTAAATAATTAATAAAGAGCCTGCAAGAGGATGCTGTTAAACCATTAAATGGAAGTGCTAAATCCCAGGTCAAGGCCGTTTGACGTCAGTTTAACCTTGTTCCTCTGGCTGGAATTTAATCACTGTTGTGTATAAGACAGCAATATTAGGGTCAGTCAGATTGAATCCACTCTACGTGGATCTGGCATAGAGAGGGTTAAACCCCCATCAAGACAGACACCACAGCACCCCTCATTATACAGAGTTGAATAGAGCATCTTAATATGTTTTTCTTCCAGTGTACAGAGAAAGAAAAATCTAACTTTACATCAGTAGCAAACCCAATGACCAAAGTGTAACGTAAACCGTAAATTACAACGTCTATTGTGGCGTTTTAGAATGAATATGATTTCCAGAACTGTGTGCGATTCGTTTATATAATCATGTAATGATGGCAGTTGGATTATTGTCATTGTTCTGTAATGTAATACTGACTGGTTAATTGTCATTGATTTATTGTCTTGCACAATGTATCACCTCCTAAAGCTTTTCCCCGAGAGAGAAAAATACAATACTCCAAACCTCTTAGCGTCCTGCCTCCGCCACTTACATTTAGAGGAAATGCATGGTGTTATCGGCTACAGTAAACCTGTCACATTATAAAATCGGCTATGTATACTCTCCCATTAATAGCAGGCTTTAAACCTCTTTCAGGGGGGGGGGGGGGCGGTGTCTTCTCCTAACCCCTATTTAGTCCTGACGCGGTAATGTTCTCTGACTCACCGCTGGCACGTCCCTATATAACTTGGATAATTACAGCCTTGAGAAAAAGAAATCACATTCACTGGAAATGTGTGAGACTGAGTCTGGGTATTTGCTCCAATGACAGAGTTGTTTGTAGTACCAGAGGTATGAATTTCCTGGAAGTGGTCCTTCGGGTCAGATAACACAGATCTCTATAAACATGTGCCAACATGTCTTTAACATCTAGCAACATTTCCCTAAACAACTAAGGCCTTTTACAGATGTTACACCTAAAGTGCCTTCAGAAATTATTTAAACTTATTCCACATTTTGTTGTGTTACAGCCTGAATTCAAAATTGAAAAAAAATATGTTTTCTGTCTCTCACCCATCTACCTCATAATGACAAAGTGAAAACATGTTTTTAGAAATTATTGAACATTGATTGAAAATTAAATACACAAATATTTAAATTACATATATATTCACATCCCTGGGTCAATACATGTCCGAATCACCTTAGGCAGTGATTTCAGCTGTGAGTCTTTCTGGGTGAGTCTTTCAAAAGAGCTTTGCACACCTCGATTGTACACTGTTTACTCATTATTATCTTCAGCATTTTTCAAGCTCTGTCAAATTGGCTGTTGATCATTGCTAGACAACCATTTTCAAGTCTTGCCATATATTTTCAAGCATATTAAAGTCAAAATTCGGCTACTCAGGAACATTCACTGTCTTCTTGATATGCAACTCCAGTGTAGATTTCACCTTGTGTTTTAGGTTATTGTCCTTCTGAAAGGTGAATTCTTCTCCCAGTGTCTGGTGTAAAGTAGACTGAACCAGGTTTTCCTCTAGGATTTGCCTGTGCTTAGCTCCATACCATTTATTTTTTATCCTGAAAAACTCCCCAGTCCTTAACGATTACAAGCATACCCATAACATGATGCAGCCACCACTATGCTTGAAAATATGGAGAATGGTACTTAGTAATGTGTTACATTGGATTTGCCGTAACATTAACAATTTGTATTCCAGACAAAAAGTGAATTGGTTTGCCACATTGACTCTAGACATTTCAGCTTTCCTTTTTAATTAATAATAATAATAAAAAATAATAAAAAAAACATAATTCCACTGACATTATGAGGCATTGTCCAAAAATATTTTAATGTGAATACATTTTTAAATTCAGGCTGTTACCAACAAAATGTGGAATAAGGCAAAAGGGTGTGAATACATTCTGAAAACACTGTAGATGTGTCCTGAAATGTCTGCGATCAAAGAGTGTATTGGTTTAGATGTCCCCTTAACCCTACAGAGTATAGCATCGTGTACAAAACATTAGGAACATCTTCCTAATATTGAGCTGCACCCCCCCCCCCCCCCCCCCCCCATTTGCCCCCAGAATAGCCTCAATTCACCGGGGCATAACCACTACAAGGTGTCGAAAGCATTCAACAGGGATGCTGGCCCAGATTGACTCCAATGATTCCCACAGTTGTGTCAAGTTGGCTAGATGGCCTTTGGATGGTGGACCATTCTCGACACACACTGTGATATCAAAAAAAAAATTGACAATAGGTTCTTAATTCCCACCCTCATTCAGAATAAATGTAGAATTAATTGGTAACAATATATTGAATCACATTTGCTTAGTGGGCTCCCCTGAATAAAAAATAACAATACATTCAACTAGTAGTACTTGCATAGGAAAATGTGTCATGACTGTCCTGTGAGAATTAAATGCCTCAGATCAGCTTGGCAATGGTTGACAATAACCAGACCCTCTCCTACTCCCGCAAAATAGGGGAGGAGGGAACTTACGGGTTGACAGATCACACTCTGTGGTAAATTAAGCAGGAGAGGACTCTCTCTTTACCCTCCGGTATTGACTCTCAATCCTGGCCCTTGGACAGTGCTGCTGGTGGTAACAGTCCATTTATATTTTCCAACGGGGCTATACATTTGGGTGAGTTTGTTTTTTCTTACTTGAGTAGCCTCGTTTCACTGCCAAAAATAAAATGAAACCATCTAGTGTTCAGCAAAATAACAACACAATGTCAAATACAGGATGCCTAGTCAAATAATGAACATCCAATCACATTATTCGTTACTCTCTCACAGGAATTCCACTAACGGTCCGTATGTAAACAAACATAGCTCATGATCACCTTGAAAATGGATAAATGGTTAAAGAAAGTAAGGCTCGCATCCATAGAGACACAAACCAGCTCTACTGGTAGTACTGCTACTACCAGCAGTACTACACCTGCTCCTGTCTACGACACAATTTGCTCTGCTTCCATGAGCACAGCAAATGCTTTGCACACTGTTGGGATTCTCTCAACCAGCTTCGTGAGGTAGTCACCTGGAATGCAATTCTAAGTGTGCCTTGTTTAAAGTACATTTGTGGACTTTCTTTCCTTCTTAATGTGGTTGAGCCAATCAGTTGTGTTATGACAAGATAGGGTTGGAATATCCTTGACTTTTTCCACATTCTAAAATTGATTAAATCATATTTTATTTCCTTATCAATCTACACACATTAACCCATAATGACAAACCAAAAACAGGTTTTTAGAAATCATAGCAAATGTATTAAGTATTTAGACCTTTTGCTATGATACTTGTTATTGAGTTGAGGTGCATCCTGTTACCATTGAACATCCTTGAGGTGTTTCTACAGCTGTGGTAAATTTAATTGATTGGACATGATTTGGAAAAGCACACACTTGTCTATATAAGGTCCCACAGTTGACAGTGCATGTCAGAGCAAAAATCAAGCCGTAAATTCAAAGGAACTGTCCGTACAGCTCCAGGACAGGATTGTGTCGAGCCACAGATCTGGGGAAGGGTACAAAAACTTTTCTGCAGCATTGAAGGTCCCCAAGAACACAGTTGGTTCCATCATTCCTAAATGAAAGAAGTTTGGAATCACCAAGAATCTTCCTAGAGCTGGTAGCCCAGCCAATCTGAGCAATCGGGGGAGAAAGGCCATGGTCAGGGAGGTGACCAAGAACCCAATGGTACCTCTGACAGAGTTACAGAGTACTTCTGTGGAGATGGGAAAACCTTCCAGAAGGACAAGTATCTCTGCAGCACTCCACCAATCAGGCCTTTAAGGTAGAGTGGCCAGACGGAAGCCACTCCTTAGTCAAAGGCACATGACAGCCCACTTGGAGTTTTCCAAAAGGCATATAGAGAACACAGGAGAACGCAGGAGTGGTTTCGGGACAAGTCTCTGAATGTCCTTGAGTGGCCCTGCCAGAGCCCAGACTTGAACCCGATCGAACATCTCTAGTGAGTTCTGAAAATGGCTGTGCAGCAGAGCTCTCTATCCAACCTGACAGAGCTTGAGATGATCTGCAGAGAAGAATGGGAGAAATACAGGTGTGCTAAGCTTGTATCGTCAAACCCACGAAGACTCGACACTGTAATCGCTGCCAAAGGTGCATTAACAACGTACTTAGTAAAGTGTTTGCAAACTTATGTAAATGTTATATTTCCGGGAGGGGTTTATACATTTGCCAAAATGTCTAAAAATCTGTTTTTGCTTTGTCACTATGGGGTATTGTGTGTAGATTGGTGAGTATTCTTTTTTTGTTGCCATTTTAAAATAAGATTGTAACATAACAAATGTGGAAAAAGTCAAGGTGTCTGAATACTTTCTGTGTGAATATATTTATTCAATTCAGAGTGAAAGCACTTTTTGTTTGTGTTTTCTTTATTTCCCACCCAATGGCGACTAAACAGCTGTCTCTGGTGATTAAGTATTTTACAAATCTGTAGAAACAGAAACACGCCTATAGCAGCTAGATCATTATTGAAGCATCTCATTCAGGTTAGTCATAATTCAAAGCTGAAACTAATAAGCCTAACAAGGCGTTGTGTCCTCTATGAGCAGCAGATGCATGTAATTTAACACTTCACTGTCTCATGGATTACTTAAATGCATTAGCAGGAACTCTGTCCTCATACTTAGTGTCTGTGCATTACACCTGTTGTTTACAAAGAATATGACAAATAACATTTTATGAGATTTTTATTTCATAATTAGGTCTGGTGTGGGGCAATGGGGCTGACAGGAGCTCTGTCCTCATAATTTGTGTATTTTGGTGTGGGGCGATGGGCTGACAAGGGCTCTCTCGTCATAATTAGTGTCTTTTGGTGTGGGTCGATGGGGCTGACAGGAGCTCTGTCTTCATAATTAGTGTCCTTTGGTGTGGGGTGATGGGGTTGACAGGAGCTGGCTTCTCTTTTAGATGTATTTTAATCACTATAATTCTTAATGACTGCTGTGTTGACCATTGGACTGGCAGGGGCTTGCGTGAATGTAGCCAACATAAAGAATGAAGTCTATCCACATGTAGCCAACATAAAGAATGAAGTCTATCCACATGTAGCCAACATAAGTGATCAATTCTATCCACATGTAGCCAACATAAAGAATCAAGTCTATCCACATCTAGCCAACATAAAGAATCAAGTCTATCCACATGTAGCCAACATAAAGAATCAAGTCTATCCACATCTAGCCAACATAAAGAATCAAGTCTTGCCACATGTAGCCAACATAAATGTTCAATTCTATCCACATGTAGCCAACATAAAGAATCAATTCTATCCACATTTAGCCAACACAAAGAATCAAGTCTATCCACATGTAGCTGTCGTGTCTTTGGCTATGCCGGATTAAGTGATATGACATGCTACTCTATAAAATCCTTTCTCTGTAATTAATATTACCTGATTGAGCTAATCATGTAAATGTAATTAACTAGAAAGTCAGGGCACCACAAAATAATATTTATAGAGCAGTTATCTTCCGAATAAACTCTTAAAGACCTAGTAATATTTTACATCAATAGCAGTCAATATTAATCCTCACCTTATTTCAGTCTCATCTGAAAGTTGTAAATTCTTGGTTATTTTCACGAACCCAGGCTAACAAGTTGAAATAGCAATACAAAATTGGGTTTAATTATTTATTTACTAAATACCTAACTAATCACACAGAATTACATATACAAAGAATGAATCATACCTTGATTACAAATTACGTCAAAAAGGAAAGCGGCCCTAGAGGACGGAACAGATATGACTGCTGGTTACCCAAAGAAAGGGGGTTGGGTTTGAGTGAAAGAGCGGGAAGACTGAAGAACAAAGGGAGAAGCGATATCGGGCCGTAGGCAGCTACTCTATCATAAATAAAGAATTTTATGCATTCTAAATTACCGCCCATTTGGAAAAGGAAAACGCAATAAATATTTACTCTGAGCTGCGCTTCGGTAGGTTGGTGGTAGATAGAAGGCCGTGTTGCCCAACAGAGTCCTTTGCCCTTTGAAGAATGTCTCTGGTGGTAAACTAGATACGTTGTAGTAATGTCATTGTGTGGTAGACGGGATTCTCTGTCTGTTCATTCCTAGCCCACGTTTGCAGCTGCTGTTGCTAACTCAACGGCTAGGATGTCTCACTTCTTTAGTGGTTGGCTTACTTCTGTGGTTGACATGTTAGTCCTTTTCAACGTATGGGCCGTCGTCCTCGGAACCGGAGGTTACATTTTCGTCAAGGGCTTATATAGTGGAGGGAGAAGGGTGTGTTTTTCATAGTTTTATTTTTGATTTATTTCACCTTTATTTAACCAGGTAGATAAATTGAAAACAAGTTCTCATTTACAATTGCGACCTGGCCAAGATAAAGCAAAGCAGTTCGACACATACAACGACACAGAGTTACACATGGAGTAAAACAAACATACAGTCAATAATACAGTATAAACAAGTCTATATATGATGTGAGCAAATGAGGTGAGATAAGGGAGGTAAAGGCAAAAAAAAGGCCATGGTGGCAAAGTAAATACACTATAGCAAGTAAAACACTGGAATGGTAGATTTGCAGTGGAAGAATGTACAAAGTAGAAATAAAAATAATGGGGTGCAAAGGAGCAAAATAAATAAATAAATAAATAAAATAAATACAGTAGGGAAAGAGGTAGTTGTTTGGGCTAAATTATAGGTGGGCTATGTACAGGTGCAGTAATCTGTGAGCTGCTCTGACAGTTGGTGCTTAAAGCTAGTGAGGGAGATAAGTGTTTCCAGTTTCAGAGATTTTTGTAGTTCGTTCCAGTCATTGGCAGCAGAGAACTGGAAAGAGAGGCGGCCAAAGAAAGAATTGGTTTTGGGGGTGACTAGAGAGATATACCTGCTGGAGCGTGTGCTACAGGTGGGAGATGCTATGGTGACCAGCGAGCTGAGATAAGGGGGGACTTTACCTAGCAGGGTCTTGTAGATGACATGGAGCCAGTGGGTTTGGCGACGAGTATGAAGCGAGGGCCAGCCAACGAGAGCGTACAGGTCGCAATGGTGGGTAGTATATGGGGCTTTGGAGACAAAACGGATTGCACTGTGATAGACTGCATCCAATTTGTTGAGTAGGGTATTGGAGGCTATTTTGTAAATGACATCGCCAAAGTCGAGGATTGGTAGGATGGTCAGTTTTACAAGGGTATGTTTATAACCCATGTCTCTTCACAGGGGCGGGCCACTGATTGAGCAGAGCCCTAACCTTATGAAAACCCAAATCTCTCATTTGGAAGCTAAAATTACATTTAATCTTTTCACCAATCATTTTATATTCAAACATTTAAATTGCACAACAATTCCATGTGAATCTGATAACTCTAATGTGTAGACTTTCCACTGTAGAGTCTATGTCATCCTATCATTGATGAGAATGTCTCAGATGACAACCGAACTGACATCATATTCATTAAGTACCAACCCATATGTTCAACTGGTCGGATTACCAAAATATGGTTCATTTCCCCCCACCCTCTGATGTTCCCAGAATCTCTGTTTAACAAAGGCTGTAGAGTCAAGAGAGAGGGTAGGGAGAAAGGTATTTATGGGGGGGGGGGGGTCATAAACCTTTCCCACAGGCCAACGTCATGACATAGCCAACACAAAGAATCAAGTCTATCCACATGTAGCCAACATAAAGAATCAAGTCCATCCACATCTCTCTCCCTCTAGTAAATAGAATAGAACAAGGGCATCAAGAGGTGTTTTATTGTATATTTATGTCATGTCATCTGAATATCTAAGTAAACAGCCTCCTGTTGAAGCGACACTTACTGTTAAGGAGAGCGGCCAATAACACTGTCTCATTTGTCATGTAAATGGCCTGTCAGCAGACCTTAGAAGTCCTCAGTGTAGACGGGCAGATTAGACTGTCATCGCGGACAGGTATCTCTGAGAGAGGACTGATGAGAGATTCAGGTCAACTAAACCTTGACATGAAGACAGATCGGGCTGATACACACATTCTGAGGCATCTGAGGACATGAGCACATCTTGAATCAAACATATCAAATAAAACTTTAATAAAACACATATTTGTCACATGCGCCAAATACAACCGTGAAAAGCTTACCTACAAGCCCTTAACCAACAACGTAGTTCAAGAAAGAGTTAAGACAATATTTACCAAAAAAACTAAAGTACAAATTCTAAAAAGTAACACAATAAAATTACAATAATGAGGTTCTATTCAATCTGTATAACGGAAGATTGCTTTACAAAGTGATTGAGATTTAAAGGCAATGTTGTGGTCTTAGCAGAGACTCTGAACGTGTCGGCTCAATTGGAAATTAGCTAAACATTTCTATCATGCAATCTGTAAGTGCTATATAGTAACCTGGCCTAGAAGGCAACATATAGAACAATCTGTAAGTGCTATATAGTAACCTGGCCTAGAAGGCAACATATAGAACAATCTGTGTACCAGCCAATCGCACAGTTATAGCCTGAATTCTGAAATAGATTTTTTTCTCTCACCCATCTACACACAATACCCCATAATGACAAAGTGAAAACATGTTTTATACATTTGTAGAAGCACCTTTGGCAGCGATTACAGCTGCGAATCTTACTGGGTCTCTAAGAGACCTGGATTTGCCCATTATTCTTTTCACAATTCTTCAAGCTCTGTCAAATTGGCTGTTGATCATTGCTATAATGCTACTTAAATATGATCCTCAATTACAGACAACGATAGCCAGCTGCCTCTAATTGGGAATCATACCAAACACCAACATAGAAAACAAAACTAGAACCCCAAATAGAAAATATAATCTAGACTAACCCCGCAGTCACGCGCTGACCTACTCCACCATAGAAAATAAGGATTCTCTATGGTCAGGACGTGACACAGTGTCTGGTGGAAAGCTGACTGAACCAGGTTATCCTCTAGGATTTTGCCTGTGCTTAGATACATTACGTTTATTTTTTATCCTGAAAAACTCCCCAGTCCTTAATGACTACAAGCATACCCATAACATGACGTGGTCACCACTATGCTTGAGAATATGGAGAGTGGTACTCAGTAATATGTTGTATTGGATTTGGCCCAAACGTAACACCTTGTTTTCAGGACAAAAAGTGCACTGCTTTTTCAGTATTAAGTTAGTGTCTTGTTGCAGAACAGGATGTATGTTTTGTAATATACAGGCTTCCTTATTTTCACTCTGTAAATTAGGTTAGTATTGTGGAGTAATTACAATGTTGTTGATTCATCCTCAGTTTCTCGTATCACAGCCATCACACTCTGTAACTCTTGGTCTCATTGTGAAATCCCTGAGCAGTTTCCTTCCTTTCCGGCAACAGAGTTAGGAAGGAAGCCTGTATTTTTGTAGTGACTGGGTGTATTGATACACCATCCAAAATGTCATTAATATCTTCATCATGCTCAAAGGGATATTCAATATCTGCTTTTTATTTTATGTTTACCCACCTACCAATATGTGCCATTCTCTGCGAAGCATTAGAAAACCCCCCTGGTCTTTGTGGTTGAATCTGTGTTAGAAATTCACTGCTTGACTGAGGGATCAAACACTATTATGTGACTTGTTGAGCACATTTTTACTCCTGAACTGACTTATGCTTGCCGTAACAAAGGGATTGAATACATATTGAGTTAAGACATATCAGCTTTTCATTTATTTGTAAAAATGTTGAATAACATAATTACATTTTGTCATTATGGGGGTATTGTGTTTAGCCAGTGACACAAATCTAAATGTAATCCATGTTAAATTCAGGCTGTAACAAAATGTTTCATAAGTCATTAGGCATTGAATTCTTTCTGAAAGCACTGTATGTCCGTATTGAAATAGTGTTCAACTAACAGAGAAAAAGAGCTTGGCATACTTCAATACAAAATGTTCTACTCCTTGTAAATGATTACCTTTTGATTGTGGAGACATGGGTTTGTGCAGAGGATACATACAACGTGATAACAGCTGAGAGATAAATATTCAACTGGAGAGAAAGTTATATATAAATATTGATTATTTTGTGTTTACAGGACACTGGTGGTGTAGGGAGCAGTATTTATTAATGTAGATGTATGAGCCCAATAAAGATTTAGAAAAGAAACTCACCATAGAAAGGATCAATATGTTTTTGGGTTGGTGAGGGGGAGAAAATAAAGATCTTACCCACATCCCAAATGGCACCCTATTCCCTATGTGGTGCACTATTTTTGACCAGGGCCCATAGGGACAAGTGTGCCATTTAGGATGCGCTGCTAGAGTTGAAGTAAGTGCCTAGAGTAATATTCTTTACGGGCTTATTTGTTGCGTGATATTCTGTTAATATTTCTTCCTTCTGTTGTTCTTCTTCTAAACCTGAATCTTCTAAACCTGAATGACTTATATGTCTGGGTGCCAACCCAGACATATAACATCACTAAAATCTAAAACCGACAGTAATGTACATCATACCAGCTCCTTCCTGGCCTCAAAAGAAAAATAGGCCTTATACCGGTAATAAAATCCTATTTTCAGCTTGAGCTTCCTTATTAAGTTCTCTACATGCACAGTGAAGCTCAGCATATCATCACCCCACACACCCAAATATTTGTACACTTTATTAACTTGCTCTATAGTATGTCCAGCCAATGTAGCAATGACATGATTTGTAACATGCCTGACATTTGAAAATACCATGCATTTTGTTTTACCCAAATTTAGAATTGGCTTTAAATCATACAGATTCTGTTGTATGATGTTAAACGCTCTTTGGGCATTTTCAAAAGCTAAAGATAAACTACTACCACTTGAATAAAGAACAGTATCATCTGCATAAAAATGAACATCTGCTGTTTCAATAAGATCCCCATGTTGAACAACAAAATGAACAACAATGGGCCCAAAATAGAACCTTGCGGAACACCTGAGCACACCTCTATGGACTCAGATTTACAACCATCCTCCATTACACATTGTGTATGATTTGATAGGTACTTTATAAACCCATCTAGATCATGACCAGTAATTCCACAACATTATAACCTTTGCACTAACACAGCATGGTTCACAGTGTCAAAAGCCTTCGACAAATCAATAAAAACAGACACATAATGTAACTTCTTATCAAGAGCATTTAAAACCTTAAATGTTGCTGAAACAGTGCTGTGGCCAGACCTAAAACCTGATTGCATTCCATTTAAGATGTTGTTTTCTTGGAAGTACGTCTTTAGCTGCCTAATAACTAAGGACTCCAGTACCTTTGACAGTACAGACAATTTTGATATGGGTCGATAGTTGTCAAGTAGTGAGGGATCTCCACCTTTCAGGAAAGGCAGTACAAAATCAGATTTCCATAACTTGGGGATTTCCTTTACATCAAGCGTAATGTTAAAAATCCATGTTAAGGGGGAGCAATGAAGTCTGCGGCTAGGTTTAGGAGGCGGGGGTCTAGTTCATCAGAAAACATTTGCTAAACATTATGCTGTATCGTGTGTAGATTGTTGAGAGAAATCCATTATGAATTCAGGCTGTAACACAATTTTGGGGGGGAATAAATCTATGTGTATGAATACGTTCTTGAAGGCAGTGTATACAAACGTTATGGCACGCTACTGTACAACTTCATGCTGTACAATACAATACCGGGACATGGTGTGCTACTTATCATATTTCTATCCAGGAGGTGGTCCTGTCAACTGTCTAGGCAAAGGAGAGGCTGTCTGGGTCTGGGCATCATAAGTCATCTTCATCCTCCTGGAGAGAGAGAGCTGGGCCTGAGGAGAAATGTGGTGGTACATTATGCATCAGCTCCTCCTTTACAGAGTACCTCAGTATGAGTCATACTACCCATAAAACCTAGAGGTCAAACAAGAAAATGGTTCAAATCGTTTTCAACCATTCATTTTTCATATATCATTGCTCCCAATCCTGCTATAGAAGTAGATAACAGTCACCATAAAGCATGATATAAGTCACTATAGAGCAGTAGATAACAGTCACTATAGAGCAGTAGATAACAGTCACTATAGAGCAGTAGTCAACAGTCACTATAGAGCAGTAGATAACAGTCACCATAGTCCATTAGATAACAGTCACTAAAGAGCATTAGATAACAGTCACCATAGTCCATTAGATAACAGTCACTATAGAGCATCAGACAACAGTCACCATACAGCATTACACAACAGCCAGCATAACAGTCACCATAGAGCATTAGATAGTCACAATAGAGCTTTATATTGCAGTCACCAAAGAGCATTAGACAACAGTCACCATAGAGTAGTAGACAACACTCACCATAGAGTAGTAGATAACAGTCACCATAAAGCATGACATAACTCAATTAATAGCAGCAGTCAACAGTCACTACAGATATAACTATAAAAGACACCTGTCCACAACCTCAAACAGTCACACTCCAAACTCCACTATGGCCAAGACCAAAGAGCTGTCAAAAAATCACTTTTGACATACAGTTCTTTGCAACCAACAACTTACCGCTGGTTTGGTGCTTGTTCACTGGGACGATTCTAACTGGAACATCCCCCCTCGTAAACAAGCTACGCAAACCAGCCAATAAGATGCCATGTTGAGTAGGTGAAGGCAAGACAAAACTAAAACCAAAAACCCATTGGCTAAAGTGCCAAGGGGAATCACCAATACAACCCTGTTACACTCCCCCCTACTGAATTCTGTTTGCAAAGAAAAATAATAAAAATACAAAACGGCACTGTGCAAACATACCTGTCAGCGATTGGGTGCAGAGATGTAGCGGAGTCAGGCGCAGGACACAGGTTTTGTGCAACACAACTGAGTTTACTCAAAAAAGTCAAGCAAAATTCCAAATAGGAACACACATACACACTAGTATAATCAACAACCACTAAAGACACCAACAATCACGGACAGAACAGAAATGTATGCCAGAGGGTTAAATAAGGAACATGATATGGGAATTGAAACCAGGTGTGTGTAATACAGACAAAACAAAACGAAACTGAAACATGGATCGGTGGTGACTAGAAAGCCGGTGACTTCGACCCCCGACCACCACCCGAACAAGGAGCCGAACACCACCCAAACAAGGAGCCGAACACCACCCGAACAAGGAGCCGAACACCACCCAAACAAGGAGCCGAACACCACCCGAACAAGGAGAATGGCCGAACACCACCTGAACAAGGAGTCGAATACCACCCGAACAAGGAGAAGAGCCGAATACCACCCGAACAAGGAGCCAAACACCACCCGAACAAGGAGAAGGGCCGACTTCGGCGGAAGTCGTGACAATACCAGATACAGAGACACTCAACATACAGAATAATCCAGAGAAAATAATTATAGATATTTTTTTATACTACTTAATCGAGAGAACTAAAAGGTAAAGCTGTGTATATCAAGGATGCAGAACCCTGCTTTAAATCAGTCTCTATATATTCCAGTCATTAGACTATTCTCCTTGAGAATTAGAGTGAAAAGCGGTTGATCAATCCCCTTAGCCCTCATAGGTAAACATGCCTGTTACATGTTAAGTACACTCAGTGACTTTAAAACATCCAAGTAATAAAATACACTACCATCAGAGACTTTATCATATCTGTCACATTACCTTCCTGCAACCTCTAATCATGGTCACAATGATGTAAAATCAAAACAACTAAAAGATGTCAATACCATTGACCCTCTATTCACATATTAACCTTCAAGAGCTAACTTTCTGCTGATTCATAATCTCAATCAGTCTTGACACTGGTTTAAATAGCCTTCCTGCCCTTGACCTAATACGACCCCGGCTACCTTCAACTGCATAAGGAGTGACAGTGTTGTGTACTGTTGCAGTAGTGGGTCTGTCAACACAGTCCGTGCTTAACTGATCAGGTAAGGAATGGTTCGAGTTTGGTAGCTCAGTATGGATATCGTAAGCAGACTGGTTAGTTAGCTCACTCACTACACTGTTACGGTCTCGGTCAGATTCTTGAAGACTCTCTGATCGAGGCAGACCATCGAGCTGCAGTATATCTTCCACAGAATCTAAAGGTGGAAAATCCTGAGCATCCAAGGATTGCACATCACCCTCCAGGTTTGTGTCACCTGTTCCTTCAGAAGGCAACTCCGACACTCACACTCTTGTTCTGTACTCAGCACCATCATCCACTGCAGTGTCCATGGCAGCTGAGACCACAAGGCTGTTATTCATACCTTCAGACTCTGTTAATCTAGACAAGTCTGTTCCCTCATCAACGGCAGCATGGGGAACAGGAAGAAAGTTGACTGGCATTATCAGGTTGCGATGTACCGTCTTCTCCCGTCCAGTGGAGCTGTTATCCAGTGACAAGGTAGACAGTATCCTCCCAACGGTCAGCGAGCTTCCGCTTTCCCCGCTCCCCCTTGTTAGCCAGCAATACTCGATCCCCAATCTCCACTGGTGCTCTCTGACTCTTCTCTCATAAAGGTCGCTGCAGATGCCTGTGCTGCATTCATAGCTTCTTTCAGATCTCTCCTCAAAGACTGAACAAACTGGTCATAGTCGACAACTTCTGTTTTTTATTTATTTATTTATTTATTCATTATTTTACCAGGTAAGTTGACTGAGAACACGTTCTCATCTGCAGCAACGACCTGGGGAATAGTTACAGGGGAGAGGAGGGGGATGAATGAGCCAATTGTAAACTGGGGATTATTAGGTGACCGTGATGGTTTGAGGGCCAGATTGGGAATTTAGCCAGGACACCGGGGTTAACACCCCTACTCTTACGATAAGTGCCATGGGATCTTTAATGACCTCAGAGAGTCAGGACACCAATTTAATGTCCCATCTGAAAGACGGCACCCTACACAGGGCAGTGTCCCCAATCACTGCCCTGTGGCATTGGGATATTTGAGGAAAGAGTGCCTCCTACTGGCCCTCCAACACCACTTCCAGCAGCATCTGGTCTTCCATCCAGGAACTGACCAGCACCAAGTTGGGTTCACTATGACAGAGCCAAAGACTATGTCAACAGGCAGTCTTGGCGTCCTCCAAACATTAGCAGGAAAGGGGCAAAGCCTGTGGTCTCGTGGATTGTAGAATTGTACGCAAACGTGAGGGACTTGTACGCAAACGTAAGAGACGCAAACGTGAGGCCCGGATCATGTTTCCCAAAGTCCTATTCATCCTTTCGCAGGACCCGTTCCCCATCGGATGGTACGGCGTGGTGTGAGACTTCTGAACGCCTGCAACACTCAACAGTTCGGCTATTAAAGCGCTCTAAAAGTTGGCTCCCTGGTCTGAGTGTATACGGCGAGGCATCCCGTAGACACAGAAATAGTTTTTCCACAACTGATGAGCTACTGTCTTAGCAGACTTGTTCGGACACAAGAAGGCATGAGCCAGTTTGGAAAAAGTGGTCAGTAACAACAAGCACATCCAAGGACTTGTTTGAAGAATCTTCTGCAGACCAGAAGTCTATGCACACTAGTTCAAGAGGCTCCATTGTTATTATGCTCTCAAGAGGAGCTCTTGCTTCTGGATCAGGAGTCTTGCTCACCACACATCTCCTGCAGCACTTCACATAAGCTTTTACCTCCCTCTCCAGGCCATGCCAGAAGAACCTCTGTCTTGTCAGGTAGACTGTTCACTGTTGGCCCTGGTGGCCAGCTTCATCATAGACACCCTTCAACACCATTGCATGGAGGCTGGAACCACATACAGATACGTTTTCCTCTTTGTAACCACATTCTTTGAAACACGATACAGTACACCCATCTTCATGGTCAACTTGTCCCAACTTCTGAGAAGACACAAAACCTCAAACACTCTCGTGGGCACGCTCTCTCCGGGATGGTCTTCTCCCCCTCTCCACAAAGAAGATCACTCTGCTGATCACGTTGTCATCACGCTGCTTACTCATTAGTAGGTAATGTGGCAGAACATCAACATCGGTCTGCTCTGATGGCATAACAGCCTGTGGAAGCTGTGGCAACAGCAGTGCATGTGAGCCCACTTCACCCACCCAGCACCTGTGTGAATGAAGAACAGCTGCAACTTCATGTCTTGATAAAGCACCAGATGTGCGGTCAACAGTAGCCTGACAGCTAATGACCACTTCGTTGGAGTCAGAGGCTTTGTCAAAGGGGTGGCTGGACCAACGAAACACATCTTGCACTCTGTCTGTGCTTACAGCCTTCGGCTTCAGCTAGTGAGGTCTCATACGGGACCCTTGTCAGGCGATGGAGTGCAATGGTTCGTGCGAAGGGCTCTCTGCTCAAAGCATCTGCAACAACATTTATTTTTTCAGGGATGTACTTGATGTCAAACTCGTACGGTGCCAGCTTGGCGACCCATCTCTGTTCACAAGCATCAAGCTTTGCTTTGGTCAGAATGTATGTCAAGGGATTATTATCCGTCCATACCGTGAACTGCTGTCCCCGTAGCCAGTGGTGGAACTTGTCACAGATAGCCCATTTCATGGCAAAGAACTCAAGCTTGTGCGCAGGATACCTCGACTGTGCATAACTGAGGGACTTGCTCGCGAAGGCTGTAGGTCTCTCTTGTAGCTCCCTGTTCCTGCACCTGGGACAGCACAGCACCTAAGCAATTGCTGGACGCATCCACCAAGAGTAGAAAGGGTTTTTCGAAGTTGGGGTGGGCCAACAAAACATGGTCCAGTAAGGCTTGCTTTAGCTGGAATAAGGCCTGTCTGCATTCTGTTGTCCAGTCGGCAGCCATCAACTTCCTGACAGGTGAGCGTTGCTTCTTTTTCCAGCGTGGAGACTTGTGTACAGCAGTCAATCCAAAGAGAGGCTTTGCGATGGTCAAGCAACCTTCAATGAACTGTTGATAATAACCACCATCGCAAGGAATGACCTCAATTTCTTCTGAGATGGAATGTCAGTGCCATCTTCCATCAGATCAGCTTCTGTTACTCCTGTAATGGCCCTCACCTTCTCAGGGTCTGTAGCTACACCATCTGCACTAATGATATCCTCCAGAAACTTCACAGACCTCTGCAGAAAGTTACGCTTTTTTGGCGCCAACATCAGGTTGTGAGCCTTGAGACGCTCAAAAACCATTTCCAGACGCTGTATAGCCAGATCTTCAGTGGGTGCATAGACCAAGACATTGTCAAGGTGGCACAGCAGGCTAAGAAAGTTCTGATCCCCAAAGATGTTTAGCATCATCCATGTCATAGAAAGATTGTATTCGTACAATCCAAATGGCGATGTAAAAGCTATGAATCTCCGGTCATCCTCATGCACTTCCACATTGTAGTAGCCAGAGGTAAGGTCCATTGTCGAGAAAAAGGCATTTCCACCTAAAGCAGCCAGTGCGTCAGCCTGGTGAGGGAGTGGGTGGGCGTCTTTGATGGTGCGAGCATTGAGCAAACGAAAATCAGTACAGAGTCTCAGGTCTCCAGACTTCTTCCATACAAGGACAAGGGGAGAGCCAAACTCAGTACTAGACTTCCTTATGATTTCACGTTCTTCCATCTCATTCAATGCTTGTTTGAGCTTCTCATAATGATTTGGTGAAAGGCGTCGGTAGGGCATCCAAAAGGGTTTCTCATCACACAGTTGAATGCGGTGAAGACATCCGGAAGCGTTTCCACAATCCAATTTGTGCCTGGAAAAATAGTCTGGTACTCAGCAATGAGCTGGATGAGTTTCTTCTTACCAGCAGGAGACGCTTGACAGGAGTCGACATCAATATCAGTCAAACCTAAGTCACGTAAGACCTCAGGATCGCTTGAACTGTCAGGTCCGTCAGTATCGTGAAGTTGGCTGGAACCGTCATCAGTCAGTGTCAAGTCATCTTGGCAGTCAGTGAGTATATCAGCCATTCTCTGCACTTGCTGCTGCAAAGCTGCTGATGAATCATCATTCACACACGAACAGTCAAAGTCCTCTAGAGCCATGCAAGGAAAGACATCGGCTTGAGTGGCATTTCGTCTCAATGTCACTGTCTTCTGAGAAGGGTTTATCACTCTAACAGGGAGCCACCCATCACCCCGCAATAGAGCTAATGTCCTCCCTACCAGTATTGACCTTGGTGTTGAACTTGAACTGCTGGGCTCAATGAGAACAGCACTGCCCGCTGATAGAATCTGAGTGTTTCGTAGTCTGCCCCAGACTAAGTGCTCCTGCATAGGCTCTAGAGTCACAGCCCCTTTTAGTCTCACAGTTACAACTTTGTCAGGTACTTCCTTGTCTCTCCATCCCTCCACATTAGCCATCATATCGAATAGCTTGCTCTCCTCACCCCCGTCACACACAGGAGTATAAACCCTCTTCCCGAGATCTCCATCCGTCTTCAGGTGGCGAATCAAGTGCTTTAGGAGATTGCTGCCCAAGATGAGGTCATCACTCTGGCCTTCAACCACCAGTGTAGGCACGGCAACTCTACATCCGTACACCTCCATCTCCAGCTCACATACGCCCATAGACCTCATCTTCAACCCACCACAACCAACCAAGACTACCTCTGTAGGACTCAAAGTTGGACTTTTCACCACTCCAGCATGCAACAGTTCAGGTAAGACCCTAGAGCTCAAAGTACAAGCCATGGATCCACTGTCAAGCATAGCTCTCACTTCTACTTCTCCTCCTATTAACACCTTGACATAGAAGAAATCATCATATGCGGAAAGTCTCTGTGTGTTCTGCATTATGATACTCTTCTCAGTCTCCATTTCGTCACAAACACTTTTATATACAGACTGCAAATCAACAGTTCTCACAGATGGGGACTCTACAAAGGCCCAACACTCTCCCCTTCTACATGCAGGCCTACTAGTTTTCCGGGAGCTGAGCAGTGATTACTGTAGGGACTCCACCAGCTGTGCTCAGAGCTGTGACCTTGGGGCACTGAGAGCGTGCGTGGCCAGCTACATGACAAAGACAGCAGAGGTGATTGGCCCTGCAGTGAAAGTAAGTATCATGTCCGGCATCCCTGCACACGTTACATGGCCCATTAGACTTCACTTTGCTCCTATTCCCTTTTTGGAACTTATGGTCAGACTGTTGTGGCCTCTGCTCCAGCACACGCTCCAGCATTGCAAGGATACATTCCATCGGCTCAGCTGAGCCCTGAATAGTCTGGGCTGGGTCAGGCAACGTGTTGGGTACTTCCATGTGGGGCCTCACAGCAGGCATGGTGATCGGCATGACAGCACCAACTTCCTGCTACATTGTTGTGATGGCTGGGTTCACCTTAGATAAGTGAGAGTACCTCCGCTCCCTCCTGTATTCATCCAGCCTCTCATGAACATCTGTAGCGGTCCACTGCTGTAATGGCGTGCACTTAAAGATAAGGGACAGTTCAGCGTTAGGGCAATGTCTGATGAACATGACTGTGAGCTCATGAGATGGGTCTTCAACACCTTTTTCCTGTCTCTTTCGACAATCTTCAGCAACCTCCATAGCCCTGTTCAGTCTGAGCCAATATTCAAATGGTTGTTCATCAGTCAGAGGTAATGTGGCATAAAAGTCAGCAAGGGGCATACTTGAAAAAGCAGTGTCACTAAAATGTTGTTTCAGTATGTCAAAGATGGGACTCGGGCCTTTAGATAAATCAATGGAGGGATTGCTGCGTATGCCAACTTTAACAACATCGCGGGCCCTTCCCATAAGCCTGCCCATAACCTCAACTGCTTGGTCCATCACAGATACGCCCCTCTTACGCATGTAAACCCTTACCATATCCTCCCACTCATGCACTGTGCACTTTTCAGAGCCATCCCCCCGAAAGTACACCGGCTCCCTGATATCAGACTTCAATACCAGGTTCAGGCCTGACACATCCATAACCCTAGAGCTGCATACACTCCCCATAACATTGTCCCCAACATGTCCAACAATTGCCTTTGACTCCAAACAGGAGGCAATGTTCTCCCCAATGGAATGACCAATCTGCTGTATTATGTCTGCTATGAAATCCATGGAGACCTCCCCACTCCCTGTATTTGGCAAAACTCTTTCATACACATCCTTGGGCGTTTCCTTTGGTAAACTATCATCAAAACTCCCAAAACCCTCCAGTTTAGGCATAGGTGTAGAAGCAACTGGAATTTTGGATGAACCCATACCAACAGATGGTGACAGATTAAATGACAGTAAATCTCTACCTCTCCCAACACCTTCCATTTTAACAACGGGAAATCAACACACTAATAAAAATGTAAATAGCAAAAAAATATATATACATATATATTTTAAACTCACGTCAAGATCTAACCTATATCTAGTACACTGGTAAAACTCACCCTCCTTATATCAGATATACGTTAGAATTGCAAATAAACAAGTAACACAAAAGTTATATTGTTTATCTGTGAAGAGTCTCAGCCAGAGAAATCAACAATTTCGATAATAAACGATATCGCCATAAACTGCACCAGCAACGTCTTGTCTGATTCTTCAAAGGCAACCACGGCGAAGATCTGAGATGGAAATCCAGCGATCCCATCCAGAAGAACGGTCACGGCACCACTGTAACAGTACTCTGCTTGCGTTGTGTACAATCAATCATCGACACGAACTCCAACGTGTAGCACCAGTCATGGAGATTTATTCTGATAGGAACAGCACAAAAACTCCCAGTGTCTGATCTCTACTCCTAGTGACTGTTCTCTACTCCCAGTGTCTGTTCGCTACTATCAGTGTCTGTTCTCTACTCCCAGTGTCTGATCTCTCCTCCCAGTGTCTGTTCTCTACTCCCAGTGTCTGTTCGCTACTATCAGTGTCTGTTCTCTACTATCAGTGTCTGTTCTCTACTCTCAGTGTCTGATCTCTCCTCCCAGTGTCTGTTCTCTACTCCCAGTGTCTGTTCTCTACTATCAGTGTCTGTTCTCTACTCCCAGTGTCTGATCTCTCCTCCCAGTGTCTGCTCTCTACTCCCAGTGTCTCCTCTCTCCTACCAGTGTCTGATCTCTCCTCCCAGTGTCTGCTCTCTACTCCCAGTGTCTGCTCTCTACTCCCAGTGTCTCCTCTCTCCTCCCAGTGTCTGCTCTCTACTCCCAGTGTCTCCTCTCTCCTCCCAGTGTCTGCTCTCTACTCCCAGTGTCTCCTCTCTCCTCCCAGTGTCTGCTCTCTACTCCCAGTGTCTGATCTCTACTCCCAGTGTTTGATCTCTACTCCCAGTGTCTGATCTCTACTCCCAGTGTCTGATCTCTACTCCCGGTGTCTGATCTCTACTTCCGGTGTCTGATCTCTACTCCCAGTGTCTGATCTCTACTCCCAGTGTCTGCTCTCTACTCCCAGTGTCTGTTCTCTACTCCCAGTGCCTGTTCTCTACTATAAGTGTCTGTTCGCTACTATCAGTGTCTGCTCTCTACTCCCAGTGTCTCCTCTCTCCTCCCAGTGTCTCCTCTCTCCTCCCTGTGTCTGTTCTCTACTCCCAGTGTCTGCTCTCTACTCCCACACTCCCAGTGGGGCTGACGTGAAGTGTCAGGTTTCAGACCACACATTTGCATAAGGATTGGCTCGGTGGAGCGATTTCCTGTGAAACTCACATCGGCCAAGCGCATATGAAACGGGAAAGTCTCTATATAATGCTACTTTAACCATTCTTCTATTTCTTTAAATGCAGTGGTAAATATGTTTTATAGTGGTAAATATTAAAAGAAAAAGCTTCCAAAAGAAATGAACACCCTCTATCATTGCTTAAACCATTTATTTCTATTTGTCGGTATTGTCCACTCAGTAGTGTTGAATTTTCGTGCTGCAATTTCAACGTGGCACCGTCATATGATACCACCTTTCCAACAAGTCAGTTTGTAAGATTTCTGCCCTGCTATAGCTGCTCGGGGGACTGTAAGTGTTGTCATTGTGAAGTGGAAACGTCTAGGAGCAACAACGGCTCATCCGTGAAGTGGTAGGCCACACAAGCAAAAAATTGTCTGTCCTCGGTTGCAACACTCACCACTGAATTCCAAACTGCCTCTGGAAGAAACATCAGCACAATAACTGTTCGCCGGCAGCTTCGTGAAATGGGGTTTCATGACCGAGCATTCGCACACAAGCATGACATCACCATGCGCAATGCCAAGCGTCGGCTGGAGTGGAGTAAAGTTCGCCACCATTGGAAACGCGTTCTATGGAGTGAACTGTTGGCAGGTAGCCTAGCGGTTAAGAATGTTAGGCCAGTAACCGAAAGGTTGCTGGCTTGAATCACTGAACTGACTAGGTGAAAAAGGTTCCTTTGAGCAAGGCACTTAAACCCTAATTGATCCTGTAAGTCGTTCTGGATAAGAGCATCTGCTAAAATGTCAAATTAATCACTCTTCACCATCTGGCAGTCCGACGGATGATTCTGGGTTTTGTGGATGCCAAGAGAACGTTACCTGCCCCAATGCATAGTGCCAACTGTAAAGTTTGGTGGAGGAGGAATAATGGTCTGGGGCTATTTTCCATTGTTTGGGCCCCTTAGTTCCAGTGAAGGGAAACTAGCTAGCTAGTTAAATTATGTTAAGTTAAATTCTGCTATCTGATTTGGCTAGCTAAATTGCTAACGTTAGATGGTTTGCTAGGTTGCCTAACATTAACGTTATATTCAGAGGAGAAAAAAATACAATTTATTCTTGTAGCTACCTAATCTGGTGTGTCTTTCAATTAGGGCAATGGTCAGCCCCAGCATCGTATTCACTCCAGCACCATGTGGATGTGATAGCCACAGGGCAGGGCTCTACTGTGCGACCAATTTACTCACACATGTGGCTAAATATTTTTGCTGGATAACCCGGAATTGTATTTAGGAGCACCTGTGCTCCTAGAAAAAATAAATTTCTAGCTTTATTACTTCAAATATTTTTCATTGTGCTCCTAAATTTCTTTGTGTGTTTAACCATTTTCCAACATGTGCTCCTTGTAAAAAAGGTCAGCGTAGAGGGGTCACTGAGGGGTTACCTGCAGGGGTCACTGAGGGGTTACCTGCAGGGGTCACGTTAACGCAAAAAAAGGAAAGAAAACAACACAGAAAAAAAGTGTATTTTTGTGTTCTGTAAACACAGATCTAAAATGCTTCCTATTGTTATTAAATTATGTTCAGTTTCAGTCAGGACTTGTTTCCAAATCATGAATCTAAAAATAGTAATTTCAAGCATTTCAGTTGCACTTCTCCACTCAGATTAAATATATTTGCTTTCATTATTGACTCACCAGACAGCGCTCTGACTTTTCTCCTGTAATATCCTCTGGTGTTGTTTTTCTCTGGTAGAAAGTCCAAATACAAGGTCAGCTGTGATACACATTAGAAATATAAAGGCCATATAACGGGCCATGCAACCTTTTTGCAAAATATACCTATAGCTTTTTTCATTTTCAGTTAATTTACTTATGTGTGGCTATTTGCATTTCTGTCTGTTGTCATCTGATGAAAGCAAAATTTGTTTGAATGTGTTGCACGAATCTATTTTGTGTGAATAAAAACTGTAGTTGCATGCCCCTTATGTCCAAAAAGTCTGGAGGTGGAGGTGCACAGGGGAGAGGGATCCACTGCAGCGAGGGTCAACATCTTGGACCACCTGTCTCAAAGCCAGGCTCTTCCCAGAGCAGACGTGCTTAACGATGGGGAGCAGATGTGCTTAACGATGGGGAGCAGATGTGCTTAACGATGGGGAGCAGGTGTGCTTAACGATGGGGAGCAGGTGTGCTTAACGATGGGGAGCAGGTGTGCTTAACGATGGGGAGCAGATGTGCTTAACGATGGGGAGCAGGTGTGCTTAACGATGGGGAGCAGGTGTGCTTAACGATGGGGAGCAGGTGTGCTTAACGATGGGGAGCAGGTGTGCAACAAGACTGTTCCAACAGCTCAATCCTATCACGCATTTACAATTTCTGTAATATTCTGTACACACTAAAATTACTTTTATCTACCAGACCAATGCAAAAGTTGTCACCTCACTGAACTACTAATGTAATGTATATACTGTAATATAATTCAATAGTTATATCACCTCACCGCTCTGCTAATGCATGTACTGTCATATCATTCAATAGCTATATCACCTCACCGCTCTGCTAATGTACTGCCATATAATACAATAGTTATATCACCTCACCTCTCTGCTAATGCATGTACTGTCATATCATTCAATAGCTATATCACCTCACCGCTCTGCTAATGTACTGTCATATAATTCCATAGTTATGTCACCTCACCGCTCTGCTAATGTACTGTCATATCATTCAATAGTTATATCACCTCACCGCTCTGCTAATGTACTGTCATATCATTCAATAGTTATATCACCTCACCGCTCTGCTAATGTACTGTCATATCATTCAATAGTTATATCACCTCACCGCTCTGCTAATGTACTGTCATATCATTCAATAGTTATATCACCTCACCGCTCTGCTGGTGAGACAAAAACCGCGACTCGTCAGTAAAGAGCACTTTTTGCCAGTCCTGTCTGGTCCAGCGACGGTGGGTTTGTGCCCATAGGCGACGTTGTTGCCGGTGATGTCTGGTGAGGACGTGCCTTACAACAGGTCTACAAGCCCTCAGTCCAGCATCTCTCAGCCTATTGCGGACAGTCTGAGTACTGATGGAGAGATTGTGCATTCCTGGAGTAACTCGGGCAGTTGTTGTTGCCATCCTGTACCTGTCCCGCAGGTGTGATGTTCGAATGTACCGATCCTGTGCATCTCACAGGCATCTCACAGTACAGACATTGCAATTTATTGCCCTGGCCACATCTGCAGTCCGCATGTCTCCTTGCAGCATGCCTAAGGCACGTTCACACAGATGAGCAGGGACCCTGGGCATCTTTCTTTTGGTGTTTTTCAGAGTCAGCAGAAAGGCCTCTTTAGTGTCCTAAGTTTTCATAACTGTGACCTTAATTTCCTACCGTCTGTAAACTGTTTGTAATGACGTTTGTTTGTACGAGAGGCGGACCAAAGCGCAGCGTGGTTGTTTTGATTCATGTTTTAATAAATAACTTCACATGAACAAACTAACAAAAACAAGAAATGTGAAAACGCAAAACAGTCCTATCCTGTGACAACAAACACAGTGACAGGAACAATCACCCACAAACACACAGTGACACCCAGGCTACCTAAGTATGATTCTCAATCAGAGACAACTAATGACACCTGCCTCTGATTGAGAACCATACTAGGCCGAAACATAGAAATACCCAAATCATAGAAAAACAAACATAGACTGCCCACCCAACTCACGCCCTGACCATACTAACTACATACAAAACAAAGGAAATAGAGGTCAGAACGTGACACTGTTAGTGTCTTAACGACCGTTGTTCCACAGGTGCATGTTCATTAATTGTTTATGGGTCATTGAACAAGCATGGGAAACAGTGTTTAAACCCTTTACAATGAAGATCTGTGAAGTTATTTGGATTTTTACGAATTATCTTTGAAAGACAGGGTCCTGAAAAAGGAACCTGTCCTTTTTTGCTGAGTTTATATCCCTATAGGCAATTTTTATTAAATATTATAATTTAATTAATTTTATCTGCCTCTTTTACTTGATTTAGTTTGTTTAGTCTTTTTGTCAGTATGTTATACAAAGCTTTGAGAATGTATTCAGAGCCCTTGACTTTTTCCACATTTTGTTACCTTACAGCCTTGTTCTAAAATGGATTAAATAGTTTCCCCCTCATCATTCTACACACAATACCCCACAATGACAAAGCAAAAATAGTTTTAAAGATATTTTCAAATATAATTTAAAAAAAAAATAATAATATCAGATTTACATAACTATTCAGACCCTTTACTCAGTACTTTGTTGAAGCACCTTTGGCAGCGATTACAGCCTCGAGTCATTGAGAATGACGCTACAAGCTTGGCACACCTGTAATTGGGGAGTTTCTGCCATTCTTCTCTGCAGATCCTCTCAAGCTCTGTCAGTTTAGATGGGGAGTGTCGATATACAGCTATTTCAGAGATGTTTCAATGGGTTCAAGTCTGGGCTCTTGCTGTCCCACTCAAGGACATTCAGAGGACATTCAGAGACTTGTCCCGAAACCGCTCCTGCATTGTCTTGGCTGTGTGCTTAGGGTCGTTGTCTTGTTGGAAGGTGAACTTTCACCCCAGTCTGAGGTCCTGAATGCTCTGGAGCAGGTTCTCATCAAGGATCTCTCTGTACTTTGCTCCGTTTATCTTTCCCTCGACCCTGACTAGTTTCCCAGTCTCTGCTGCTGTAAAACATCCCCACAGCATGATGCTGCCACCACCAGGCTTCACTGTAGAGATGGTGCCAGGTTTCCTCCAGATGTGATGCTTTGCATTCAGATCAAAGAGTTTAATATTGGATTCATCAGCCCAGATAATCTTGTTTCTCATGGTCTGAGAGTCCTTTAGGTGCCTTTTGGCAAACTCCAAGCAGGCTGTCGTTGGCATTTTACTTAGGTGTGGCTTCCTTCTGGCCACTCTACCATAAATGCCTGATTGGTGGAGTTCTGCAAAGATTGTTGTCCTTCTGGAAGGTTCTCCCATCTCCAAGGAGGAACTCTGAAGCTCTGTCAGAGCTCTGTCACCTCCCTGACCAAGGCCCTTCTCCCCCGATTGCTCAGTTCCATTTAAGAATGACGGAGGCCACTGTGTTCTTGGGGACCTTCAAAGCTACAGAATTTCTTTGGTACCCTTCCCCAGATCTGTGCCTCGACACAATCCTGTCTCAGAGCTCTACGGACAATTTCTTTGACTTAATGGCTTGGTTTTTGCTCTGACATGCACTGTCAAGTGAAGGACTTTATATAGACAGGCATAGGCCTTTCCAAACCATGTCCAATCAATTACATTTACCACAGGTAGAAACATCTCAAGGATGATTTAAGGAAACAGGATCCGCCTGAGTTCAATTTGAAGAGACACAAACACGCACACAAGGTACAGACACAAGGTACAGACAAAAGGTACAGACACACAAGGTACACACACAGTTAAATAAAGGTCAAATAAAATAAAACACGTATGCGCACATGTATTGTGATATTGTTGTATGGTGGTATTAAACATTTTAATATTGTAGATATGTAGTGGTGTAATAATGTTATATGATGTACTGTTGTATCTTTTGTTTAATATGTAATGTAAGTGTTTAAATATGCTTGGACCCCAGGAAGAGTAGCTGCTGCCTGGCAGGAACTAATAGGGATCCATAATAAACCCCAGGAAGAGTAGCTGCTGCTGTAACGACTTTCTTCTATCTCCTCTTCTGATGAAGAGGTAGAACAAGGATCGGACCAAAATGCAGCGTGTAGATTGCGATCCATGTTTTAATGAACAAATGTAAAACACGAATCAATACAAATACTACAAAATAAAGAACGTAACGAACGTAACGAAAACCTAAACAGCCTATCTGGTGAAAACACATAGACAGGAACAATCACCCACAAACACACAGTGAAACCCAGGCTACCTAAATATGGTTCCCAATCAGAGACAATGACGAACACCTGCCTCTGACTGAGAACCATATCAGGCTGAACATAGAAATAGACAAACAAGACATGAAACATAGAATGCCCACTCAGATCACACCCTGACCAATCAAAACATAGAAAATACAAAGTAAACTATGGTCAGGGCGTGACAGTACCCCCCCCCCAAGGTGCGGACTCCGGCCGCAAAACCTGAACCTATAGGGGAGGGTCTGGGTGGGCATCTGTCCGCGGTGGCGGCTCTGGCGCTGGACGTGGACCCCACTCCATGA
Organism: Oncorhynchus clarkii lewisi; assembly: GCF_045791955.1. Lineage (NCBI taxonomy): Eukaryota > Metazoa > Chordata > Actinopteri > Salmoniformes > Salmonidae > Oncorhynchus > Oncorhynchus clarkii. The sequence continues at coordinate 80,484,117 of NC_092163.1, read as the reverse complement.
CAGTTTTAATCCCCCTCCTAAACGTCCCTAAATAGGTTACCCACCACAATGATAACATGGGACAGAGGGACAGCTCGGGACAGAGGTAACTCGGGACCGATAGGTAGCTCAGCACTGAGAGGAAGCTCAGCACTGAGAGGAAGCTCAGCACTGAGAGGAAGCCCAGGCAGGTAGTAGAAACTACCAGAACCTGGCTGGCTGGCGGTTTCAGCAGATCCTGGTCGACTAGCAGATCTGGGAGAATCTGGTCGACTGGCGGATCTGGGAGAATCTGGTCGACTGGCGGATCTGGGAGAATCTGGTCGACTGGCGGATCTGGGAGAATCTGGTCGACTGGCGGATCTGGGAGAATCTGGTCGACTGGCGGATCTGGGAGAATCTGGTCGACTGGCGGATCTAGGAGAATCTGGTCGACTGGCGGATCTGGGAGAATCTGGTCGACTGGCGGATCTGGGAGAATCTGGTCGACTGGCAGATCTGGGAGAATCTGGACGACTGGCAGATCTGAGAGAGTCTGGACGACTGGCAGATCTGGAAGAGTCTGGACGACTGGCAGATCTGGAAGAGTCTGATCGACTGGCAGATCTGGAAGAGTCTGGTCGACTGGCAGATCTGGAAGAGTCTGGACGACTGGCAGATCTGGAAGAGTCTGGTCGACTGGCAGCTCTGTCTGCTCCATGCTGACTGGCTGCTCCATGCTGACTGGCAGCTCTGGCTGCTCCATGCTGACTGGCTGCTCCATGCTGACTGGCAGCTCTGGCTGCTCCATGCTGACTGGCTGCTCTGGCTGCTCCATGCTGACTGGCTGCTCTGGCTGCTCCATGCTGACTGGCTGCTCCATGCTGACTGGCTGCTCCATGCTGACTGGCGGCCCTGGCTGCTCCATGCTGACTGGCGGCCCCATGCTGACTGGCAGCTCTGGCTGCTCCATGCTGACTGGCTGCTCTGGCTGCTTCATGCTGACTGGCTGCTCCATGCTGACTGACTGCTCTGGCTGCTCCATGCTGACTGGCTGCTCTGGCTGCTCCATGCTGACTGGCTGCTCCATGCTGACTGACTGCTCCATGCTGACTGGCGGCCCTGGCTGCTCCATGCTGACTGGCGGCCCTGGCTGCTCCATGCTGACTGGCGGCCCTGGCTGCTCCATACTGACTGGCGGCCCTGGCTGCTCCATGCTAACTGGCAGCTCTGGCGGCTCCTTGCAGACTGGCAGCTCTGGCGGCTCCTTGCAGACTGGCAGCTTTGGCGGCATCCTGCAGAAAGGCAGCTCTGGCGGCTCCTTGCAGACTGGCAGCTCCTTGCAGACTGGCAGCTCTATGCAGACTGGCAGCTCCTTGCAGACTGGCAGCTCCTTGCAGACTGGCAGCTCCATGCAGACCGGCAGCTCTATGCAGACTGGCAGCTCCTTGCAGACTGGCAGCTCTATGCAGACTGGCAGCTCCTTGCTAACTGGCAGCTCTATGCTAACTGGCAGTTCTGAACAGGCGGGAGACTCCGGCAGCGCTGTAGAGGCGGAAAGCTCTGACAACGCTAAACAGGCGGGAGACTCCGACAGCGCTGGAGAGGAGGAAGGCTCCGACAGCGCTGGACAGGCGAGGCGCACTGTAGGCCTGATGCGTGGTGCTGGCACTGGTGGTACTGGGCCAAGGACACGCACAGGAAGCCTGGTGCGGGGAGCTGCTACCGGAGGGCTGGGGTGTGGAGGTGGTACTGGAAAAACCGGACCGTGCAGGCGCACTGGAGCTCTTGAGCACCGAGCCTGCCCAACCTTACCTGGTTGAATGCTCACGGTCGCCCTGCCAGTGCGGCGAGGTGGAATAGCCCGCACTGGGCTATGCAGGCGAACCGGAGACACCGAGCGCAAGGCTGGTGCCATGTAAGCCGGCCCAAGGAGACGCACTGGGGACCAGCTGCGTAGAGCCGGCTTCATGGCATTAGGCTCGACGCTCAATCTAGCCCGGCAGACACGCGGAGCTGGAATATACCGCACCGGGCTATGCACCCGCACTGGAGACACCGTGCGCACCACTGCATAACACGGTGCCTGTCCGGTCTCTCTAGCCCCCCGGTAAGCACAGGGAGTCTGCCCAGGTCTCCTACCTGGCGTAGCCATACTCCCTGTTAGCCCCCCCCCAAGAAATTTCTGGGGCTGCCTCTCGGGCTTCCTTGCCAGCCGTGTTCCCTCATATCGCCGGCTCTTCTCTCCGGCTGCCTCAGCTCTCCTAAGTGCCTCCACCTGTTCCCATGGGAGGCGATCTCTTCCAGCCAGTATCTCCTCCCAAGTGTAACAGCCCTTGCCATCCAAAACGTCCTCCCATGTCCATTCCTCCTTACGCTGCTGTTGCTGCCTGTTGACACGCTGCTTGGTCCGTTGGTGGTGGGTGATTCTGTAACGACTTTCTTCTATCTCCTCTTCTGATGAAGAGGTAGAACAAGGATCGGACCAAAATGCAGCGTGTAGATTGCGATCCATGTTTTAATGAACAAATGTAAAACACGAATCAATACAAATACTACAAAATAAAGAACGTAACGAACGTAACGAAAACCTAAACAGCCTATCTGGTGAAAACACATAGACAGGAACAATCACCCACAAACACACAGTGAAACCCAGGCTACCTAAATATGGTTCCCAATCAGAGACAATGACGAACACCTGCCTCTGACTGAGAACCATATCAGGCTGAACATAGAAATAGACAAACAAGACATGAAACATAGAATGCCCACTCAGATCACACCCTGACCAATCAAAACATAGAAAATACAAAGTAAACTATGGTCAGGGCGTGACAGCTGCCTTGGCAGGAAGTAATGGGGATCCATAATAAACCCCCAGGAAGAGTAGCTGCTGCCTTGGCAGGAAGTAATGGGGATCCATAATAAACCCCCAGGAAGAGTAGCTGCTGCCCTGGCAGGAAGTAATGGGGATCCATAATAAACCCCAGGAAGAGAAGCTGCTGCCTTGGCAGGAAGTCATGGGGGATCCATAATAAACCCCAGGAAGAGAAGCTGCTGCCTTGGCAGGAACTAATGGGGATCCATAATAAACCCCAGGAAGAGTAGAACTAATGGGGATCCATAATAAACCACAGGAAGAGTAGCTGCTGCCTTGGCAACTAATGGGGATCCATAATGAATACAAATACCCATTTCGAGTCTCATAGCAGTGTGACTGAATACTTATGTAATTAAGGTATTTCTGTTTTTATTTTTAATGTATTTACATTTTTAAAAAATCTAAAAACCTGTTTTCACTTTGTCATTGTAGCGTATTGTGAGTAGATGAATGAGGAACAAAGTAATGTAATGCATCTACGAATAAGGCTTTAAAGTAACAAAATGTAGAAAAAGTCAAGGGGTCTGAATACTTAGTGTGACTCATTTCTCTCTAATCTGACACGGTGTTGGGCTCACTTCTCTCTAATGTGACACAGTGTTGGGCTCACTTCTCTCTAATCTGACACGGTGTTGGGCTCACTTCTCTCTAATGTGACACGGTGTTGGGCTCACTTCTCTCTAATCTGACACGGTGTTGGGCTCACTTCTCTCTAATCTGACACGGTGTTGGGCTCACTTCTCTCTAATCTGACACGGTGTTGGGCTCACTTCTCTCTAATCTGACACGGTGTTGGGCTCACTTCTCTCTAATCTGACACGGTGTTGGGCTCACTTCTCTCTCATCTGACACGGTGTTGGGCTCACTTCTCTCTAATCTGACACGGTGTTGGGCTCACTTCTCTCTAATCTGACACGGTGTTGGGCTCACTTCTCTCTAATCTGACACGGTGTTGGGCTCACTTCTCTCTAATCTGACATGGTGTTGCTGGATGATACTATTTCAATCTTTTATTGAAAACACTCCATTCTCAAACTCTTGCTGTGATGATTTCAGAGCTCTGCTGCCTGTGGATCAATTACGTTTTGGTGGGATTGATACAACGAATCAATTTAGCTGTGCACCATGATGGGTAAGGATTGCAAGAACAATTACGACAATGGATTTTTTGAAGTGCTCGCACACACACACACACACACACACACACACACACACACACACACACACACACACACACACACACACACACAAACAGACAGAGGTATGCGTACATTTGCAGGTGGGCTCATACGATACGCACACAAGCACACACACACATCTGTGTGCCACTGCAGATGCACAGTGTGTGTGTGTGTGTGTGTGTGTGTGTGTGTGTGTGCGAGCACTTCTAAATAATCACACCAGTCCCTGAGTTTACTCTATGGACTTTTGTCAACAAACACACACATGTTAGATAGATCCTATCCAACCACTGAGGCTTCTAGGGGGACTTGTCACGTTCTGTAAACATGTGTATGTTATTATGGTTCTTGTTTTAATCAGTTTTCCGTTATATCAGCTATGTAATCCAATCAAGTTGGATCAATAGACATGATCTGTCATTGCAGCAGACCAAAGGCTCAACACATTTAATCGTTTTGATGCAACCAAAAAAAAAAGACTAAAGAAAAGGATTCAATCAAAGCCGCACTGCAGAAAAACTAAACACTTCATTGTTTTATTCCAGTGAATTATTCTGATGTTATGAACGGCTGTTGTTGATTTCACCTGTTTCTGGTCAATAACACCGATGTAGCTTTTACCTTGTACATTATAGTGGACAGGCATCACGTTAAACGGAAACAAGTCATTCTGAATGAATTCACACAGCATAGGAGGCTCCCGAGTGGCGCAGCGGTCTTCGAGAGCCATCACTACAGTCCCTGGTTCGAATCCAGGCTGTATCACATCCAGCTGTGATTGGGAGTCCCATCGGGGGGGATGGCGCACAATCGTCCGTTTTTATGGCCCCGGGGGTAGGCCGTCCGTCACCACTAAACTCCAGGTACCCTTGGTGTTTCTGTCCGGTATTATTAAATTACCTATGTTGTTTTCTAGTTGCTTCATTTGCAATTCCTTGACTCAGTTAAACGCTTATTGGTGAACCAACCGACAGTAAAATCTCAGCTTTGGAGACCGGAGGGGTTGACTGAAGTCAGTTGAATTGGAAAACAACTGCTGGAATAACATTATTTTTTTTAAAGCCATTCATTTCTGTGGTTGCTTTAGGGAGATTGAGGGAGAAAACACCCTGATTAACCAATACCCAGACCTGAAACTGCACAGGCTATTTCTTCATAGTAACTTAGTATTATGTTATCTAAATTAACTTTCCCATTTGTAATGATCTTGGATTGATATGCAAGCAACGATGACAGATTGTAATTCGTTGGAGGAGCAGAACACTTTAGTAAAGGCTACATTTCAACAGTAATGTAGTACAGGCTACATTTCAACAGTAATGTAGTACAGGATACATTTCAACAGTAATGTAGTACAGGCTACATTTCAACAGTAATGTAGTACAGGATACATTTCAACAGTAATGTAGTACAGGATACATTTCAACAGTAACTGAGTACAGGCTACATTTCAACAGTAACTAGTGTGGTACAGTGCTTGTCGTAAATGATTTAACTCCTCCAAAATTGTTCCTGGTAGATTCAACACATCAGAAACCCAATGAAAATACCGTTCCTTCCTGGTATCGTATATATCATGCTACTTACAGCACAGAGTACTTTTACGTAGCATGATAAGTCAAGTGATTTAATGCAATAATGCAATGTATGCTATGTGATTAACACTTCATTCCCATCATGTAAAGCTGCCAGAGTGTTTAGTCTTTGTTATCAAGTGAACTCGTTACATGGCACCAGTTCGCCATCCAATGATTCATTATATGGAAACTGGGGCAGGAGAGCGACACACGCAGCTGGGGTTCAGTTAAGTGATGCTTACTCTACTGGGAGAAGAGAAAAATGACATGGAAATATGTCGGCAGCAGTACAGTGCCTGACTATAAAGTAGTTCAGTACAGTGCCTGACTATATAGTAGTTCAGTACAGGGCCTGACTATATAGTAGTTCAGTACAGTGCCTGACTATATAGTAGTTCAGTACAGGGCCTGACTATATAGTAGTTCAGTACAGGGCCTGACTATATAGTAGTTCAGTACAGGGCCTGACTATATAGTAGTTCAGTACAGGGCCTGACTATATAGCAGTTTATTGTAGCAAGCTGATGTGTAGTGAACTGTAGTGTAGTGTAGTGTAGGGTTGTGTAGTGAACTGTAGTGTAGTGTAGTGTAGTGTAGTGTAGTGTAGTGAACTGTAGTGTAATGTAGTGTTGTGTAGTTAACTGTAGTGTAGTGTATTGTATTGAATTGTAATGTAGTGTAGTCTACTGTAGTTTAGCATAGCGTAGTGTAGTGTAGTGTAGTGTAGTTAACTGTAGTGTTGTGTATTGTATTGAATTGTAATGTAGTGTAGTCTACTGTAGTTTAGCATAGCGTAGTGTAGTGTAGTGTAGTGAACTGTAGTGTAGTGTAGTTAACTGTAGTGTAGTGCAGTGTTGTGTACTGTAGTGAACTGTAGTGTAGTGTAGTGTATTGATTTGTAGTGTAGTGTAGTCTACTGTAGTGTAGTTTGGTGCAGTGTAGAGTAGTGTAGGGTAGTGCTGTGAACTGTAGTGTAGTATAGTGTAGTGTAGTGTAATGAAATGTAGTGCATTTTCTAGTGTATTAAATTGTAGTGTAGTGTAGTCATGCCAGAGGAAGAGAATGTGAGACAAACTTGGCTGCGTTTACACAGGCGGCTCAATTCAGATTTTTCCTTCTCTCACTAATTGGACTTTTGATCAATCAGATCAGTTCTGAAAAACAGCTGATTTTAAAAGATCTGATGTGATTTGTCAAAAGACCAATTGGTGTAAAAGATATCTGAATTGGTCTGTGTAAAGGCAGCCAATGTGCCGTCATTTATTTATCATGTTCCCGAGGAGCGTAAATGGAACAGAATGACATGTCGGTTCTTCCGGACCCTGTTTTGATTTTTAATATAAAAATTGTCCTTGGTAAACGGGTTGCAGCCTCATATCCCCTAATAAACAAACAGTCAACAATACATAGTAAGATATCAACTTCATGTGGGAGATGCTGTACCACTCAAGTACTTACCATAATATATAAAAAATGAAAAATAAACATTTTCTAGGAGCAAGCAAGTAAAGTATGTGCCTATTAAAACAGAATCCCATTGTAAGAGATTAAAAACATGACTCATATCAACTGAGTGATCATCTCTAAACCGTTAGAGACTGTAGGTTATTTAGGATATAGAAGGATAGAGAGAAAATCGGACCTCTCTGAAATTAAAATGGATGAACGCTTGAAAAAAAACAAGTGTCTCACCCCTATACCCCAAATAATAATTAAAACATAAAGTGGATGGCAGAGAACATGCCTACCATTAACCCTCACCCCTAGTACAGACCAGAGCATTAGATATGAAGTTAACCCTCACCACTAGTACAGACCAGAGCATTAGATATGCAGTTAACCCTCACCGCTAGTACAGGCCAGAGCATTAGATATGCAGTTAACCCCTCACCCCTAGTACAGACCAGAGCATTAGATATGCAGTTAACCCTCACCACTAGTACAGACCAGAGCATTAGATATGAAGTTAACCCCTCACCCCTAGTACAGACCAGAGCATTAGATATGAAGTTAACCCCTCACCACTAGTACAGACCAGAGCATTAGATATGCAGTTAACCCCTCACCCCTAGTACAGACCAGAGCATTAGATATGAAGTTAACCCCTCACCCCTAGTACAGACCAGAGCATTAGATATGAAGTTAACCCCTCACCCCTAGTACAGACCAGAGCATTAGATATGCAGTTAACCCCTCACCCCTAGTACAGACCAGAGCATTAGATATGCAGTTAACCCCTCACCCCTAGTACAGACCAGAGCATTAGCTATGCAGTTAACCCTCACCCCTATACAGACCAGAGCATTAGATATGAAGTTAACCCTCACCACTAGTACAGACCAGAGCATTAGATATGAAGTTAACCCTCACCACTAGTACAGACCAGAGCATTAGATATGAAGTTAACCCCTCACCACTAGTACCGACCAGAGCATTAGATATGCAGTTGACCCTCACTCTTAGTACAGACCAGAGCATTAGATAGGCAGTTATCCCTCACTCTTAGAACAGACTAGAGCCTAGGATATGAAGTTAAACCTCACTCTTAGTACAGACCAGAGCCTAGGATATGAAGTTTACCCTCACTCTTAGTACAGACCAGAGTCTTAGATGTGCAGTTTTAGAAAAGTGTTTTATGGCAAGGTAGCAGTGTTTCTAGCGTGCAGCGCTGTGGGCCAGAAGGTTGTAGGTTCGCAGACCATAGCGAACAAGGCTAAGGGTTAAAATATATCCTTGTTTTTAACAAAAGCATTGCATGAATATACAATATCATCGTATTTGCCTGTCAAATAATAGTTTTTTATTATTATAAACACATTTCATGCAATTCTACATCATTTTACATGACTGGAGACAATTAGAATGTATTCTAATACAACAGCAGAGCATGTGAGCTGAGTAGAGTGAGGAGTCGGTGAAATTTGTCTGGAGCGCAGAGAGGATTTAAAAAAGAAAGATCCATGGCCTAGGGCTCAGCCATGAGCTCTGTGCATGCTATTACCAGCATATTCCGGGTTGTTTTATCACAATTATTTTAATTAGGCCTATTATTTTTTTATATTTATATAACCTACCCCATCACTATTAATGTGCAGAGATGTTGATATGAGTTGAACAAGATAAATAAATGTGTTTTTTTTAAGGAGTGACTGAAGGAATTGTCTCACAAAATCTATGGACAGCAGACACTAATTTTGTTTGTTAACTCTTATTTCTTAAATAGAAAGAAATAGGCTCCAAACACAAAGCCCCATAGTTGTTAGTAAAGTTGAAATAAAATGAAGAATGTTTAACCCTTCCAGTTGAGGGTAAAGTTTGAAATCACTAAAATACTATTTTACATATTTTTTCCACCATGACACTTGACTGAAGTATGGGTCTGAAACGGAATAGTGACATCCATCATTTTCTGGTCCAGCAATTTGAAAACACAGGCCCCCTTGATATTGCGCGTCCTGCAGAGAATCAAAGGATAAGGGGCAGCATCAGGCAATATTGAAATTGAATTGATTACAAATGACATGACCCTACCCTGGACTAGACTGAAAAAAATACTAAACCATCCCCTTGACTGAAATTGAAATAGAGAAAGAGGCAAAGAGAGAGCGAGAGAGAAAGAGAGATGTCACGTTCTGACCTTAGTTCTTTTGTTATGTCTTTGTTTTGGTATGGTCAGGGTGTGAGTTGGGTGGGTGGTCTGTTCGTTTTTCTATGTTGTGGTTTTGTGTTTGGCCTGGTATGGTTCTCCATCAGAGGCAGGTGTCGTTCGTTGTCTCTGATTGAGAATCAAACTTAGGTGGCCTTTTCCCACCCGTGTGGTGTGGGTGATCATTTTCTGTGATGTGTCTGTCACCTTACAGAACTGTTTCGTTTCGTTCTCCTTTGTTATTTTGTGTTTGTGTTCTCTGTTTAATAAATATACGATGAACACTTACCACGCTGCGCTTTGGTCCTCACCTCATTCCAACGACGAGCGTTACAGAATCACCCACCAACCAAGGACCAAGCAGCGTGGTATCGTGCAGCAGCAGAAATCTCTGGACTCATGGACATGGGAGGAGATTCTGGACGGAGAAGGACCCTGGGCACAGGCCGGGTAATATCGCACCCCAAGGCAGAGCTGGAGGCAGTGAAAAGCTGAGCGGCGGTGATATGAGGAGGCAGCACGGCTGGGATGAGAGGCAGCCCCAAAAATTTTCTGGGGGGGGGGGTATACGGGGAGTGTGGCTAAGTCAAGTAGGAGACCTGAGCCAACTCCCTGTGGAGAGAGGTGGACCGGGCAGGCACCGTGTTATGCCGTGAGGCGCACGGTGTCCCCGGTGCGCAGACATAGCCCGGTGCGTTACATCGCAGCGCCTTGTATCAGCCGAGCTAGAGTGGGCATCGAGCCAGGTGCAATGAAGCTGGCTCAGCGCATCTGGTTTCCAGTGCGTCTCCTTGGGCCGGGGTACATGGCACCAGCCCTACGCACGGTGTCCCCGGTTCGCCAGCACAGCCCAGTGCGGTATGTTCCACCTCACCACACTGGCCTGGCTACGGGGAGTATCCAGCCAGGTAGGGTTGGGGAGTATCCAGCCAGGTAGGGTTGTGCAGGCTCGGTGCTCGAGACCTCCAGTGCACCTCCACGGTCCGGTCTATCCGTTGCCTCCTCCACGCACCAGGCCTCCAGTGGAAGCCCCACGCACCAGGCTGTCTCTCCGTCTCCTTCCTCCAGGTGCTCGCATCTGTCCTGAGCTGCCAGAGTCTCCCGTCTGTCCTGAGCCGCCAGAACCGCCCGTCAGTCAGGATCTGCCAGAACCGCCCGTCAGTCAGGATCTGCCAGAACCGCCCGTCAGTCAGGAGCTGCCAGAACCGCCCGTCAGTCAGGAGCTGCCAGAACCGCCTGTCAGTCAGGATCTTCCAGAACCGCCCGTCAGTCAGGAGCTGCCAGAGCCACCCGTCAGTCAGGAGCTGCCAGACCCGCCCGCCAGTCAGGAGCTGCCAGTCTCTCGTCTGTCCTGATCTGCCAGAGTCTCCCATCTGTCCTGAACTGCCAGAGTCTTCCGTCTGTCCTGAGCTGCCAGAGCCGCCCGTCAGTCAGGATCTGCCAGAACCGCCCGTCAGTCAGGATCTTCCAGAACCGCCCGTCAGTCAGGAGCTGCCAGAGCCACCCGTCAGTCAAGATCTGCCAGAACCGCCCGTCAGTCAGGAGCTGCCAGAACCGCCCGTCAGTCAGGAGATGCCAGAACCGCCCGTCAGTCAGGATCTGCCAGAACCGCCGGTCAGTCAGGATCTGCCCGAACCGCCCGTCAGTCAGGAGCTGCCAGAGCCGCCCGTCAGTCAGGAGCTGCCAGAGCCGCTCGCCAGTCAAGAGCTGCCAGAGCCGCTCGCCAGTCAAGAGCTGCCAGAGTCGCCCTTCACGCCGGCGCTGCGGTGTCTCCCGTCTGTCCGGTGCTGCTGGAATCTCCCGTCCATTCTGGGCTTGTTGTTAGGGTCCCCAGTCCGAGGTCGGCGGCGAGGGTCGCCGCTCTAAAGGCGCCACTGAGGCGGGGAAAGAAGCGGGCAAGACTACTATGGTGGAGTGGGGTCCACGTCCCGCACCAGATTCGCCACGGCAGACAGACGCCAACCCAGACCCACCCCTATAGGTTCAGGTTTTGCGGCCAGAGTCCACACCTTTGGGGGAGGGGGGGGGGGGCTACTGTCACGTTCTGACCTTGGTTATTTTGTTAAGTCTTTGTTTTGGTATGGTCAGGGTGTGAGTTGGGTGGGTAGTCTATGTTAGTTTTTCTATGTTGTGGTTTTGTGTTTGGCCTGGTATGGTTCTCAATCAGAGGCAGGTGTCGTTCGTTGTCTCTGATTGAGAATCATACTTTGGTGGCCTTGTGCCACCTGTGTGGTGTGGGTGATTGTTTTCTGTTATGTGTCTGTCACCTTACAGAACTGTTTCGTTTCGTTCTCCTTTGTTATTTTGTTTTGTGTTCTCTGTTTAATAAATATAATGATGAACACTCACCACGCTGCGCTTTGGTCCTCACCTCATTCCAACGACGAGCGTTACAAGAGAGAAAAATACGAGAAAGAGAGAGAGAGAAGAGAGAGAGAGAGAGAGAGAGAGAGAGAGAGAGAGAGAGAGAGAGAGAGAGAGAACCTGAGACGGAGCTGCATTTCCTGTCAAAATGTAAAAAATATAAAACAATTAGAGAGTGTCATTTCCCCAAATTTGAAACCCTTAAGGTTTCAAAGACCTATCTGATGAGAATAGGCTACCCTTCCTGTTGGGGGAGGACGCAGAGAGCTGTGGGCTGGCAGCGCACTACATGGCTGCCTGCCATAAGTTGAGGGACAGTGTCTGACAGACAAATCAACCTGCACATGTCCTCTACTGTATGCTTATTGTTAATTGTATGGTTATTTTGACACTTGGTTATTGTTGTTACTGTTGTCCCAGTGACAATTGTGATTCTCATTTTTATATTGTAAATATCCAAAGTAAGCTTTGGCAATATGTACATTGTTACGTCTTGCCAATAAAGCAAATTGAATTTAATTGAATTGAGAGAGACAAAGAGCGAAAGACAGAGTGAGAGAGACAAAGAGAGAGACAAAGAGAGAGAGAGAGAGAGAGAGAGAGAGAGAGAGAGAGTTACATCAACTAGTATTTCCTGACATTCATATAAGCCTTTGAGGACTCCATGTAGCAGTGGTGGCTTGGAAACTGCAGTGAGACATCAAGGTACAGCAGACTGGGACCAGCATGGGTATGTGGTGTACTGTAGACTGGGACCAGCATGGGTATGTGGTGTACTGTAGACTGGGACCAGCATGGGTGTTTGGTGTACTGTAGACTTGGACCAGCATGTGTGTGTGTGTACTATAGACTGGGACCAGCATGGGTGTGTGGTGTACTGTAGACTTGGACCAGCATGGGTGTGTGGTGTACTGTAGACTGGGACCAGCATGGATGGGTATGTGGTGTACAGTACTGTAGACTGGGACCAGCATGGGTATGTGGTGTACAGTACTGTAGACTTGGACCAACATGGGTATGTGCTGTACTGTAGACTGGGACCAGCATGGGTATGTGGTGTACTGTAGACTGAGACCAGCATGGGTATGTGGTGTACAGTACTGTAGACTGGGACCAGCATGGGTATGTGGTGTACAGTACTGTAGACTGGGACCAGCATGGGTATGTGGTGTACAGTACTGTAGACTGGGACCAGCATGGGTATGTGGTGTACAGTATTATAGACTGGGACCAGCATGGGTATGTGCTGTACTGTAGACTGGGACCAGCATGGGTATGTGGTGTACTGTAGACTTGGACCAGCATGGGTGTGTGGTGAACTGTAGAACATGTGCTCCACCTACTGTTTTTAGTTTGTAATTGATCTGTTAATATACTGTTTACAGTTACAGAATTAAGAATATTGACCATACATTTAATATTATAATCACAAGGTTTTGGGATCAATTCCTGTAAGCATATGATTATCAGTTAAAGTGATGAACGTGAATCCAGTTTAAATATCCCCATTTTGCAACTCCAGCAGGGAGAAATATTGGATAGCTGACAATTAGCTCTGGAGTGCACCTCGCATATAGTCATCTCAAACTGTGTTCTTTCTCAAACTGTGTTCTCTATCAAACTGTGTTCTATCAAACTGTGTTCTATCAGACTGTGTTCTATCAAACTGTGTTCTATCAGACTGTGTTCTATCAGACTGTGTTCTATCAGACTGTGTTCTATCAGACTGTGTTCTGACAGACAGTGTTCTATCAAACTGTGTTCTATCAAGAGGTGTTCTATCAAACTGTTTTATATCAAACTGTGTTCTATCAAACCTTGTTCTCTATCAAATTGTGTTCTATCAAACTGTGTTCTATCAAGAGGTGTTCTATTAAACTGTTTTATATCGAACTGTGTTCTATCAAACCTTGTTCTCTATCAAATTGTGTTCTATCAAACTGTGTTCTATCAAGAGGTGTTCTATTAAACTGTTTTATATCGAACTGTGTTCTATCAAACCTTGTTCTCTATCAAACTGTGTTCTATCAGACTGTGTTCTATCAAGAGGTGTTCTATCAAACTGTGTTCTATCAGACTGTGTTCTATCAAGAGGTGTTCTGTAAAACTGTTTTATATCAAACTGTGTTCTATCAAACTGTTTTATATCAAACTGTTTTATATCAAACTGTTTTCTATCAAACCTTATTCTCTATCAGACTGTGTTCTATCATACTGTGTTCTATCAAGAGGTGCTCTATCAAACTGTTTTATATCAAACTGTTTTATATCAAACTGTTTTCTATCAAACGGTGATCAATCTCAAGCTGTGTTCTTTATCAAACTGTGTTTAAAAAAAATCTGTGTTCATTATCAAACTGTGTTTTTATATATCTGTGTTCTCTCTCAAACTGTGTTCTGTCAGACTGTGTTCTGTCAGACTATGTTATATCTCAAACTGTGTTCTGTCAGACTGTGTTCTCTATCCAACTATGTTATTTCAGACTGTGTTCTATCAAACTGTTTTATATCAAACTGTGTTCTATCAAACTGTGTTCTATCAAACTGTGTTCTCTATCCAACTCTGTTCTATCAAACTGTGTTACATCAGACAATGTTCTATCAAACTGTGTTCTATCAAACGGTGTTCTCTATCAAACGGGTTTCAATCTCAAGATGTGTTCTTTATCAAACTGTGTTTTTAAAAATCTGTGTTCTATCACAGTGTGTTCCATCAAACTGTGTTCTATCAGACATGTTCTATTAAACTGTGTTCTATTAATCTGTGTTCTATAAGACTGTGTTCTATCATACCGTATTCTCTCAAACTGTGTTCTATCAAACTGTGTTCTGACAGACAGTGTTCTCTATCCAACTTTGTTCAATCAAACTATGTCGTTTCAAACAGTTCTCTCAAACTATGTTATATCAGACTGTGTTCGTTCAGACTGTTCTATATCAAACTGTATTCTCTATCAAACTGTGTTCTCTATCCATCTGGGTTCTATCAAACTTTTGTTCTATCAAACTGTGTTCTCTATCCAACTGTGTTCTATCCAACTGTGTTCTATCTCAAACTGTGTTCAAACTCAAACTGTGTTTTCTATCCAACTGTGTTCTATCTCAAACTGTGTTCAAACTTAAACTGTGTTTTCTATCAAGCTGTGTTCTTTATCAAACTGTGTTTTTATTTTAATCTGTTTTCTATCTCAAACGATGTTCTATCTCAAACTGTGTTCTGTCTAAAACTGTGTTCTGTCAAACTGTGCTCTGTTAAATTGTGTTCTATCAAAATATGTTCTGTTAAACTGTGTTTTATCAAACGTGTTCTATCAAATGTGTTCTCTTAGACTGTGTTCTATCTCAAACTCTGTTCTATCTAAAACTGTGTTCTATCAAACTGTGTTCAACAGACAGACTATTGTTCCATCAAACCGTGGTCCATCAAACTGTACATGTGTGTGTGTGTGTGTGTGTGTGGGTGTGTGTGAGTGTGTGTGTGTGTGTGTGTGTGTGTGTGTGTGTGTGTGTGTGTGTGTGTGTGGTGTGTGTAGCTATATACAAGTGGATCAGATGGATGCTGCTGTTGTATGTTGTTCTCAGGAGTAGAGAATCTAGTTCTCCTGAAGATCCTCCTGGCTGATCATAGTTCAGAGAACTCTGTCTATAACACACACACACACACACACACACACACACACACACACACACACACACACACACACACACACACACACACACACACACACACACACACACACAAGGCCTAGAGACTTTTCACTGTGTAGGGCTAAGCGGTGTTGGGAATTAATAAAACATGGACATCAGCCAACTCCTGCTAGCAGTAGTGTACAACATCAGCACTTTCTAGTTCCACAACAGTTCAGTTCCTCAAAACTTTCTTTGCCACTTTCCCCCTCTCATCTGAGATGTGTACAGTAGAGTTTAGTTTTACTAACTATCTGGTAATGAGACTGGTAGTCTGCTCATCATTCGACCTGTACACACACACACACACACACACACACACACACACACACACACACACACACACACACACACACACACACACACACACACACACACACACACAGTACACCCTCTTGCTGTGTGCTGTGACGGTTGTTTTCTGTCAGTATAGTTTACAAGAGTTCCATGAGTTCCAATGGATGCCTCGCAGAATTTATAGAACACAATATTGCATGTATATGCAAAGCCTCTTCCTGCTGTCTCAACATTCTGTTTACAAAGACAGCTTGCAATTTAAAACCTACTTAAATTCAAAAACAACAAGGCTCAAAGTTAATCTTTAAAATGTATATTTGAGCCTTGTTGATGTTGAAGTTGGTGTGTTTAAATAAACTCGAATAAACATCCTGGTTGGTTAGAGTTATACATTTTCTTGCTACAGCAGCGCAGATGACTGGTATGACATTTGCATACTACCGTGCCGCAAATGAGAAGAGTCAAATGGCTGACTTGAGTCGTTCCCCTGTGCCACAAGTGAATGATATGTAAATCATCCCCATCAATTTCAGCTTGGAAAGAAAACTAGATAATTATGTTAGGGAGGAGGACATATTATATATACAACACCACCTGCTAAGAGATTCTCGAAGATATGGAGAGAGAATAAATTATCATTGATGTATTTTATAGTCATCAAAATTCATGTCGATCATTAGAATCCAATATATTGCCACATTAGCAGATGGTACAAGACAAACAGAAATAATTAATTTTTGCAGCTATTATCTGACTCAATGCTGCTGACTCAATGCTGCTGATGTTATTCAATATCAATCAGTGAGTCAGAGGAAACTAATCAAGGTTTCATTCTGTCTTGGATATACCATATATATTATTTATTTCAGCTTTTATTTCTTTCATCACATTCCCAGTGGGTCAGAAGTTTACATACACTCAATTAGTATTTGCCAGCATTGCCTTTAAATTGTTTAACTTGGGTCAAACTTTTCAGGTAGCCTTCCACAAGCTTCCCACAATAAGTTGGGTGAATTTTGTCCCATTCCTCCTGGCAGAACTGGTGTAACTGAGTCACGTTTGTAGGCCTCCTTGCTCAAACATGCTTTTTCAGTTCTATACGGTTGAAGTCAGAAGTTAACATACACTTAGGTTGGAGTCATTAAAACTCGTTTTTCAACCACTGCACAAGTTTCTTGTTTACAAACTACAGTTTCGGCAAGTCGGTTAGGACACCTACTTTGTGCATGACACTAGTAATTTTCCTACAATTGCTTACAGACAAATTATTTCACGTATAATAAACTGTATCACAATTCCATTGGGTCAGAAGTTTACATACACTAAGTTGACTGTACCTTTAAAGAGCTTAGAAAATTCCAGAAAATTATGTCATGGATTTAGAAGGTTCTGATAGGCTACTGGACATAATTTGAGTCAATTGGAGGTGTACCTGGGGATGTATTTCAAGGCCTGCCTTCAAACTCAGGGCCTATTTGCTTGTCATCATGGGAAAATCAGCCAAGACCTCCGAAAAAAATTGTAGACCTCCACAAGTCTGGTTTATCCTTGGGAGCAATTTCCAAATGCCTGAAGGTGCAACGTTCATTTGTACAAGCAATAGTACGCAAGTATAAACACCATGGGACCACGCAGCCGTCATACGGCTCAAGAGGGAGATGCGTTCTGTCGCCTAGAGATGAACGTACTTTGGTGCCAAGTAAAATGAGTCCTATACCGACATAACCTGAAAGGCCTCTCAGCAAGGAAGAAGCCACTGCTTCAAAACAGCCATAAAAAAGACAGTCTACGGTTTGCAACTGCACATGGGGACAAAGATCATACTTTTTGGAGAAATGTCCTCTGGACCGATGAAACAAAAATATAACTATTTGGCCATAAAGACCATCGTTATGTTTGGAGGAAAAAGGGAGAGGCTTGCAATCCGAAGAACACCTTCCCAACCGTGAAGCACGTGGGTGGCAGCATCATGTTGTGGGGGTGCTTTGCTGCGGGAGGGACTGGTGCACTTCACAAAATAGATGGCATCATGAGGTGGGGAAATTATGTGGAAATATTGAAGCAACATCTCAAGACATCAGTCAGGAAGTTAAAGCTTGGTCGCAAATTGGTCTTCCAAATGGACAATGACCCCAAGCATGCTTCCAAAGTTGTGGCAAAACGGCGTCAGGACAACAGAGTCAAGCTATTGGAGTGGCCATCACAAAGCCCTGACCTCAATTCTATAGAAAATGTGTGGGCAGAACTGTAAAAGCGTGTGCTTTTGTCAAGAGGAATGGGCCAAAATTCACCCAATTTATTGTGGGAAGCTTGTGGAATGCTTCCCGAAACATTTGACCCAAGTTTAACAATTTAAAGGCAATGCTACCAAATACTAATTGAGTGTATGTCAACTTCTGAAACACTGGGAATGAGATGAAAGCAATAAAAGCTGAAATAAATCATTCACTCTACTATTATTCTGACATTTTGCATTCTTAAAAATAAAGTGGTGATCCTAACTGACCTAAGACAGGGAATTTTTACTAGGATTAAATGACAGGAATTGTGGAAAAAACTGAGTTTAAATGTATTTGGCTAAGGTGTCTGTAAACTTCAGACTTCATTTGTATACACACCAGCTTCACAAAACAGTTCAGTTGTATATGGATATATATATCTATGCCCCATAATAGTCAACACTCTAATAAAGGTCACGTTTAAGATTTCTTGAAAGGATTTGTTCTTTCTTCGGTGTTCAGATTGTTTGTTTTTGCAATGGTTATTTCCCACTTGTTTGTAGATAGTCTAGGAAATATTATGACAATGAAGTCCCGCCATAAAAGCAAAAGCTGTTGAAAAGACGTGTCTTCAGCGTCCAGCGTCTTCAGCGTCCTGTGCTCACCGGGTGTGTAGTTTCTCACAGATGTGTCTTCAGCGTCTTCATCGTCCTGTGCTCACCGGGTGTGTAGTTTCTCACAGATGTGTCTTCAGCGTCTTCAGCGTCCTGTGCTCGCCGGGTGTGTAGTTTCTCACAGATGTGTCTTCAGCATCTTCAGCGTCCTGTGCTCACCGGGTGTGTAGTTTCTCACAGATGTGTCTTCAGCGTCTTCAGCGTCCTGTGCTCACCGGGTGTGTAGTTTCTCACAGATGTGTCTTCAGCGTCTTCAGCGTCCTGTGCTCACCGGGTGTGTAGTTTCTCACAGATGTGTCTTCAGCGTCTTCAGCGTCCTGTGCTCACCGGGTGTGTAGTTTCTCACAGATGTGTCTTCAGCGTCCTGTGCTCACCGGGTGTGTAGTTTCTCACAGATGTGTCTTCAGCGTCTTCAGCGTCCTGTGCTCACCGGGTGTGTAGTTTCTCACAGACGTGTCTTCAGCGTCCTGTGCTCACCGGGTGTGTAGTTTCTCACAGATGTGTCTTCAGCGTCTTCAGCGTCCTGTGCTCACCGGGTGTGTAGTTTCTCACAGATGTGTCTTCAGCGTCCTGTGCTCACCGGGTGTGTAGTTTCTCACAGATGTGTCTTCAGCGTCTTCAGCATCCTGTGCTCACCGGGTGTGTAGTTTCTCACAGATGTGTCTTCAGCGTCTTCAGCGTCCTGTGCTCACCGGGTGTGTAGTTTCTCACAGATGTGTCTTCAGCGTCTTCAGCGTCCTGTGCTCACCGGGTGTGTAGTTTCTCGCAGATGTGTCTTCAGCGTCCTGTGCTCACCGGGTGTGTAGTTTCTCACAGATGTGTCTTCAGCGTCTTCAGCGTCCTGTGCTCACCGGGTGTGTAGTTTCTCACAGATGTGTCTTCAGCGTCTTCAGCGTCCTGTGCTCACCGGGTGTGTAGTTTCTCACAGATGTGTCTTCAGCATCTTCAGCGTCCTGTGCTCACCGGGTGTGTAGTTTCTCACAGATGTGACTTCAGCGTCTTCAGCGTCCTGTGCTCACCGGGTGTGTAGTTTCTCACAGATGTGTCTTCAGCGTCTTCAGCGTCCTGTGCTCACCGGGTGTGTAGTTTCTCACAGATGTGTCTTCAGCGTCCTGTGCTCACCGGGTGTGTAGTTTCTCACAGATGTGTCTTCAGCGTCTTCAGCGTCCTGTGCTCACCGGGTGTGTAGATTCTCACAGACGTGTCTTCAGCGTCCATTGGACTTGTTAATGTGTGGAGGTTAAATATTTTTAAGAATATTTTTGCGTTCCATGCGCCACCGTTTCAGCTGAACGTGGGAGGGTTGAGTCCCAATTGGGAACCAAGATCTTTAAGAGGTTTTTAACAACCTTAATATCATAGCTAAGCAGGCCTGGGCTTGGTCAAGTCAAGTCATAGACTGTTCTCTCTGCTTCTGCACGGCAAGCGGTACCAATGGAACCAACATGACCTTGAACAGCTTCTACCCACAAGCCATAACACAACTAAACAAGGCTTGCCTAATAGCCAATCAAATGGCTCCCTGCATTGACTCTTTTTTTTAACTAACTCTCTTGCACCGATTCCATACAACCACCCTGGACTCTATCCAACATAATCACACTGACTTACACTGGCACCCCAACAAACACACACACACACACGCTGCTGCTACTGTCTATTATCTATCCTTTACCCCTACTTACAGTATATTGTTGTTACTGTCTGTTATCTATCCTTTACCCATACCTACAGTATACTGCTGTTACTGTCTATTATCTATCCTTTACCCCTACCTACAGTATATTGTTGTTACTGTCTGTTATCTATCCTTTACCCATACCTACAGTATACTGCTGTTACTGTCTATTATCTATCCTTTACCCCTACCTACAGTATACTGCTGTTACTGTCTATTACCTATCCTTTACCCCTGTTACTGTCTATTATCTATCCTGTTGTCTAGTCACTTTACCCCTACCTACAGTATACTGCTGTTACTGTCTATTACCTATCCTTTACCCCTACCTACAGTATACTGCTGTTACTGTCTATTATATATCCTTTACCCCTACCTACAGTATACTGCTGTTACTGTCTATTATATATCCTGTTGTCTAGTCACTTTACCCCTACCTATATGTACCTACTGTAGCTCGACTCGCCATTGGTGCTCCCTATTCAGACCCCTTGACCTTTTCCACATTATGTTATGTTACAGCCTTATTCTAAAATTGATTACATTGTCCCCCCCCCATCAATCTACACACAATACCACATAATGGCAAAAACAGGTTTTTAGAATTTTGTACACATTTTTTATTTAAAAAAATACATTTTCAATTTCACATAAGTATTCTGACCCTTTGCTATGAGCCTTGAAGAAATTGAGCTCAGGTGCATCCTGTTTCCATTGATCATCCTTGAGATGTTTCTATAACTAGATTGTTCAGGTTTTCAGGATAAAGAACATGTTTCCTTTTTGGATGTATTGGTTAAATGGCTGCAGGGGCAGTATTGAGTAGCTTGGATGAAAAGGTGCCCATTGTAAACGGCCAACTCCTCAGTCTCAGTTGCTAATATATGCATATTATTATTAGTATTGGATAGAAAACACTGTAAAGTTTCCAAAACTGTCTATATTGTCTGTGAGTATAACAGAACTGATATTGCAGGCGAAACCCTGAGGAACATCAAAACATGAAGTGGCTTCTATTTTGAAAACTTCATGTTCCATAGCCTGCCTTTGCTGGATGAACCAGATTCCTTTTCCTATCGCTTCCTCAAGGTGTCAACAGTCTTCGGACATAGTTTCAGGCTTTTATCTTGAAAAATGAGCCAGAACGATAACATCCCGTCAAGTGGTCACATGAGTTTTGAGAATTTGGACAGCCATTGTTTTCCCCTCTCCTACTGTGAAATACATTTGCGGTTGATATATTATCGATTATATATTTTAACCTCTTTGATCTCTAGGGGCGCTATTTCATTTTTGGATAAAAAACGTTCCCGTTTTAAGCGCGATATTTTGTCACGAAAAGATGCTCGACTATGCATATTCTTGACAGTTTTTGAAAGAAAACACTCTGAAGTTTCAGAATCTGCAAAGATATTGTCTGTAAGTGCCCCAGAACTCATTCTACAGGCGAAACCAAGATGATGCGTCAACCAGGAAATGAGCAGATTTCTGAAGCTCTGTTTTCCATTGTCCCCTTATATGGCTGTGATTGCGCAAGGAATGAGCCTACACTTTCTGTCGTTCCCCCAAGGCGTTAGCAGCATTGTGACGTATTTGTAGGCATATCATTGGAAGATTGACCATAAGAGACTACATTTTCCAAGTGTCCGCCTGGTGTCCCTGCGTCGAAATTGGAGCGTAAAGCCAGGTGCAATTATTTTTCCATTTGAGAGCAAGGAGAAACCAGGCTTCCACGAAGGATATATCATTGAAGAGATATGTGGAAAAACACCTTGAGGATTGATTCTAAACCACGTTTGCCATGTTTCAGTCGATATTATGGAGTTAATTTTGAAAAAAGTTTGCGTTTTGAGGGCTGAATTTTCGTTTTTTTTTTTTTTTTTTTTTTTTTTTTTTTGGTAGCCAAATGTGATGTACAAAACGGAGCTATTTCTAATACACAAAGAATCTTTTTGGAAAAACTGAGCATCTGCTATCTAACTGAGAGTCTCCTCATTGAAAACATCAGAAGTTCTTCAAAGGTAAGTTATTTTATTTGAAGGCTTTACTTGTTTTTGTGATAGTTGCCTGCTAAATGCTAACGCTAATGCTAACGCTAAATGCTACGCTAGCTAGCTACTGTTACACAAATGATTGTTTTCCTATGGTTGAAAAGCATATTTTGAAAATCTGAGATGACAGTGTTGTTAACAAAAGGCTAAGCTTGAGAGATAGCATATTTATTTCATTTCATTTGCGATTTTCATGAATAGTTAACGTTGCGTTATGGTAATGAGCTTAGGTCTATAAATAGAATCCCGGATCCGGGTTTGGGCGTCGCAACAGGTTAAAAACAACCTGAGGATTGATTATAAAAAACGTTTGACATGTTTCTGTGGACATTATGGAAACTATTTGGATTTTTTGTCTGCGTTGTTGTGACCGCTCTTTCCTGTGGATTTCTGAACATAACGCGACAAACAAACGGAGGTATTTTGGATCTAAAAATAATCTTTATGGAACAAAAGGAACATTTGTTGTGTAACTGGGAGTCTCGTGAGTGAAAACATCCGAAGATCATTAAAGGTAAACGATTAATTTGATTGCTTTTCTGATTTTCGTGACCGAGCTACCTGATGCTAAATGTACTTAATGTTTTATTGTGCGATCGATAAACTTACACAAACGCTTGGATTGCTTTCGCTGTAAAGCATAATTTCTAAATCTGACACGACAGGTGGATTAACAAAAGGCTAAGTAAGCTGTGTTTTCCTATATTGCACTTGTGATTTCATGAATATAAATATTTATAGTAATATTTATTGTATGTAGCGCTATGCTATTCAGCGGGTGTTGATGACACTTATCCCGATATCGGGATTGCAGCCATAACAAGTTTTAAGACGGCAATGGCTTGCACACTGAGGTGTGTCGAAAAGAAACGTATAGAAAAACCTTTCTTAATTTCAGTAGTTAAACACCTTCATAAAAAAATGTGTTTACCCTATAGCCAACTCCTTCGCATTCGCCATATTTGTGACTCTGATGTATCATTTGATGTACGTACATGCCAAAGAATCATTTGGACAATTGAGAGAAAGACAAACTGATTGAAATGCATTGTACTAACAAAGTCAAAAGGAATCCCTCTCCTCACTCTGCAACTTGTGTCCACCTACAGTCCCAATTGAAGGTCGATGAAGGAAGGAAGGAAGGAAGGAAGGAGGAAGAGGTTCATAAACACTGGTACATATTACACAGTGACCGCATCTTTTGTAAAGCGTTTGAATCGCCAGAGGTTTGGTCTAAAAGAGACCCTCAAATTTTACAGGATTGTTTAGTAAGGTCAGATTCACCTAAGAAAAAGGCATCGCAATTTTACGTCTTCATCAGTCATGATGGAAATTTCCCTCGGGCGCAACTTTGTTCATTGTTTTGCCATGATCCCCGTTCCGGTGAGAGGATAAAGGTTTGAGGTAGATGTTGTATATCTCCTTAAGTGTTCCTGTAACTTTGATTATGTAGGTAAGACCAAACAGGAACTTAAAGGATAAGGATATGTGAGCATAAGAGCTCCATTCACAACCATGATGAAAAATCACCTGTTGCCAGGCATTTCAACAGCCATTATCTTGAACCTTACGTTATATGGACATAGGATTGGTGAAGGCGCCACCTAGGGGAGGAGATAGGGATAAATTACTTCTCAGAAGAGAGACAAATTGGACAGACCGCTTGGTCACTCTTGCCACAGCAGGCCTCAATGGCCTTTTTCAGGTTTCTCGTGTGCATGTTTTTTTTGTAGGAGGTTCTAAATAGGCCAAACATTTAGGTAATGACATCATAATGACAGGTAATGACATCATAATGACAGGTAATGACATCATAATGTATTTGTATTGTGAGTCTGTCTGTATTTGATTGTCATGTTTTACCCCACAGCTCCCTCTGCTGGCATCTCAATAGGCCAATAGTGGCTGGTAATGTATCATGAGGTTGTGTTCTTGTGACATTGTGATTTCCGTTGCCTTGCACGCTGAAGACGGGCTCATACCCTAAAACGCTGGTGCAATAAATACAAATATACAAATGTATGTTTATTTACCGGAGTGCTGTTTTATGTCTGTTCTTTGGATTATAGATTATAGGATCCTGCACCCGATTTCAGTTTATATAAAATGGAGTTGAGCACTGTTTATCTTTTCAACATTGTCGGTTCAACCAGTTTATGCCCGGAGTGACCAAATGGTACCATTTGGATCGCACACAGGGAGAGAGAACTGCATGAAAACATACATTTATAGGAAGTGAGCGTAGGAACTTCCAAGGCCAATACCACTTCATTATCAACATGTATAAAACAAATTACAACGACATTATGCATTTGAACTTACATCATTATATACTATATTTGCCACGAGTTTTACAAAGGTTGCTCGTCTACCCATTGATTTATTTTTAGACAGGATTGAAATTAAGTATCTTTCACTTTTATAATTTATGTCAAATTGGCAATACAGGGCTGAACCATAATATATATATCATATATAATATATCATATACTTCCTGCACCAATGTTCCTCTTCAAGCCCAACCTCAGATTTTACCTGAGTTTAGAAACACATTTTTCTTAGAACCAAATACTGAAAAAAAATCTGAGGTTCCTTGACCAATATATTTTAGGGTTTTGGAGAGCGTTAAAAACTCCATGTCCAATATCCTGTTCTCCATTCTCTTTTCAAGAGGAAATAATACGTTACCTTCTTCCTCAGAGTCTCTTCCACAGAGTCTCTTCAACGGTCTCTTCCACAGAGTCTCTTCAACTGTCTCTTCCACAGAGTCTCTTCAACTGTCTCTTCCACAGAGTCTCTTCCACAGAGTCTATTCCACAGAGTCTCTTCAACTGTCTCTTCCACAGAGTCTCTTCCACAGAGTCTCTTCAACGGTCTCTTCCACAGAGTCTCTTCAACTGTCTCTTCCACAGAGTCTCTTCAACTGTCTCTTCCACAGAGTCTCTTCCACAGAGTCTCTTCAACTGTCTCTTCCACAGAGTCTCTTCCACAGAGTCTCTTCAACTGTCTCTTCCACAGAGTCTATTCCAAATACTTTCTTCCACATAGTCTCGTCCACAGTCTCTTCCACAGAGTCTCTTCCACAGAGTCTCTTCCACAGATTCTCTTCTACTGTCTCGTCCACAGATTCTCTTCTACTGTCTTTTCCACAGAGTCTCTTCCACAGAGTGGAAGCTCTCCAAAACTTTCCCCCTACTTACATTTTGTCAACGGGCAGTTAGGGTAAAAGATGTAGCTACCTTCTGTACATCTGGTCAATGTGACAACAACCAGAATTACAACGCAAACTGATCTGGAATCAGGTTAGGTAAATGGTGTTATTAGAGAATCATATGATACTTCCTGTATGTTCAACAGGTCTGGGATCAATACACCTCCAGGGATGGAGAATACTGGGGCTGTGACACACTGCTTTAGACCAGAGCGCTATGGGGCGCTATGGGGCGCTATGGGGCGCTACGGGGCGCTACGGGGCGCTATGGGGCGCTATGGGGCGCTATGGGGCGCTACGGGGCGCTACGGGGCGCTACGGGGCGCTACGGGGCGCTACGGGGCGCTACGGGGCGCTACGGGGCGCTACGGGGCGTTATGGGGCGCTATGGGGCGCTATGGGGCGCTATGGGGCGCTATGGGGAGCTACGGGGCGCTACGGGGCGCTATGGGGCGCTATGGGGCGCTATGGGGCGCTATGGGGCGCTATGGGGCGCTATGGGGCGCTATGGGGCGCTATGGGGCCCTAGTCAAAAATAGTGCACTATATACAGTGGGGCAAAAAAGTATTTAGTCAGCCACCAATTGTGCAAGTTCTCCCTTCAATGGAAAACATATAATTCACATCAACATTGTTACAGGTCTGTGAGAGACAGAAATCTTGCTTGTTTGTCGGTGACCAAATACTTATTTTCCACCATAATTTGCATAATTTGCAAATAAATTCATAAAAAATCCTACAATGTGATTTTCTGGATTTTTTTTCTCATTGTGTCTGTCATAGTTGAAGTGTACCTATGATGAAAATTACAGGCCTCTCTCATCTTTTTAAGTGGGAGAACTTGCACAATTGGTGGCTGACTAAATACTTTTTTGCCCCACTGTAGGCCATTTGGGAAGCGGCATGGGTGATGCACTACTGTAATTGACTACAGTGTGAGGAGAGCAGCCTGGCTATCTTATCTCAGGCGAAAGACTCATGCATTCTAATGCTATCCAAGCTACCCAGGAACGACATCAAGGCCACTCCAATAACTTACAAAGGCTACGCATCCCAAATGGTAACCTACCTATATAGTGCGCTACCTTTGATCAGAGCCCCTATAGGAGCCCTATGGGACTACTAGTCAAAAGCAGTGCACTATAAAGGGAATAGTGTGCCATTCTGGACAGAGACCAGGTCTCTTCATCTGAATGCAGTGAGATTCCCCCTAACAAACACATTCCAAAAACACATGTCTATATTTTAACATGTGAAATCATGTGGGGTTTTTTCTGTAAGGGCCATGACTGGGAAATGATTTACCCATGAATAATAAGGGTTGCTTTCACCATTACAGGCCCAATTGGTTCGCTTTTCCATTTTTCACAGGAAGACGGGTGGATGGATGGTCTTGGCCAGTCTTGTCCAACTTTCTCAAAATGTATTTTCTAATTAAAATGAACTCTCACACGTTTCTCTGTGTTACTCAGAGAATTGATGTCCCCTAATCTAGACAAAACAAAAAAAAATACAGTAATTAACGCCATAACAAGAAAAAGAGTCAAGCAATTCTTAGGAGACAAGGAGATATTGACACTGAAATACCCTAGAGAGAAGTGTCTATGTACAGGCCAGACCTTAAGCACTCGAAGGGGATTTTTAATATTGCTAGACGGTTAGTCTGGATTCCTGTGCCCCCGTAACAGTCTGTTATTTCAGCCCTGCTAGATTGAACCTTAAAAGAGGCAGGGGGAGGGGGAGAGATTTATATTTGATATGTATTAGAGAGAAAAGTCAACCAGTACATCAGTCTACCTCCGACTCAATCTCTCCTCACCTAACCCCCTGTGAAGGATTTCGATTGCAACACAACAAGAGCCAATCCTTTTAACTTTTTTTTTTCAATTGACTTTTCATTTCATTAGTTCTGTAGAAGACCGAGCTAATGGCCTGCACCTAACGGACGGTTCATATATATACGTACATTATGATTGCTTGTAGGATACAGGAAGATAATTAAAATATAATAACATAGTCCATCTGTTGAACGAAATTACTTTACTATATGAGCCTTTATGATGTCGTCTTATCATTTTAAGCAGTAATACATGAGAGGCCAGATGTAAAGACATGTTGTTATTTTTTTAAATCATGGCTGTGATCATAGCCACGAGGCGAAATGTGAGGGGACATAAACACACACACACACACACATACAATCTAACACACACAGATACACTCTAACACACACAGATACACTCTAACACTCACAGATACACTCTAACACACACAGATACACTCTAACACACACAGATACACTCTAACACACACATATACACTCTAACACACACAGATACACTCTAACACAAACAGATACACTCTAACACACACAGATACACTCTAACACACACAGATACACTCTAACACACACAGATACACTCTAACACACACAGATACACTCTAACACACACAGATACACTCTAACACACACAGATACACTCTAACACACACAGATACACTCTAACACACACAGATACACTCTAACACACACAGATACACTCTAACACACACAGATACACTCTAACACACACAGATACACTCTAACACACACAGATACACTCTAACACACACAGATACACTCTAACACAAACAGATACACTCTAACACACACAGATACACTCTAACACACACAGATACACTCTAACACACACAGATACACTCTAACACACACAGATACACTCTAACACACACAGATACACTCTAACACACACAGATACACTCTAACACACACAGATACACTCTAACACACACAGATACACTCTAACACACACAGATACACTCTAACACACACATTCTTTTTTGTTGCTGTATTGTTTGTTTACCATA
The DNA here is from genome assembly GCF_045791955.1 of Oncorhynchus clarkii lewisi. Lineage (NCBI taxonomy): Eukaryota > Metazoa > Chordata > Actinopteri > Salmoniformes > Salmonidae > Oncorhynchus > Oncorhynchus clarkii. Next base: position 80,455,822 of record NC_092163.1, on the reverse strand, counting down.
TATGGTTGCATTTTTTAAATGTGTGTGATTGTCCTTGTCTATCAGTGTATCAGTGTTGTGTTGCTTGTCATGTTGTTTGTTTCTCGTGAACCCCCCAGGAAGAGTAGCTGCTGCTGCTGGTAAATATAACAGGGGCTCTTAATAAACAAATTAAATTGCATATCAAATTATTCACCTCTTTTCTCCGTACAATGTTGATGTGAATGATATGTTTTACATTGAAGGGAAATTATACACATCATGAATAACTTTACGATAAGAGAATTGGAGACTGCAAAACCACACACAACAACCCTGGCGTTATATATCCTTATCTCTATGTCAGATAACGACTCTTTGAAAACCACTACTGCCCTCATCTGGTTAAAGGTGACCATGCAGCCTTCTTCTGTGTCACTTCGGTACTATACAGACAGTAGATGCAATAATGACAAAAAATAAATTAATAAATACATAAATAAATAAATGGTTTGCAAGTTTTCGACAAAATAATTATTTTCATAAAACTGAAATATTACATTGTCAAGTAATTAATGTTGGGGCTGGCGTAGCGGTCTAAGGCACTGTATCTCAGTGCTAGAGGTGTCCCTACAGACACCCTGGTTTGAATCCAGGCTGTATCACAACCGGCTGTGATTGGGAGTCCCATAGGGCGGTGCATGATTGGCCCAGGGTTGTCCCGGTTTAGCTGGTGTAGGCCATCATTGTAAATAAGAATTTGTTCTTCACTGACTTGCCGAGTTAAATAAATAATAAATAATTAATCAAAAAGTTAACTTGTTAATGTTCATATTTGACCACCAACACCGTGGAAGGCTCTATGTAAAATTAACCTCTGGTCAATTCCTTTTTATGTGAAGGACAAGAGGTTGATATAGTAGCAGCCATGTGAAGTGTTGTGGTATATTGCTTAAAAAAATCAAATACATTTAACCAAAATATCACAGACGAGACAAACGTTCAGCTTCCCTTTTTAAGGGCAGGAGGTTACCGTGACAATGAGGGCACTCTATGTACTGGAGCAGTCATTTACCTCCATCTCTTCATTCAAAGACTCAATTATGGACACTCACTGACAGTTGTGGCTGCTTTGCGTGATGTACTGTTGTCTCTAGCTTCGTGCTGTTGTCTGTGCCCAATAATGTTGGTACGCTGCTACGCTTTTGTGCTGCTACCATGTTGTGTTGCTGTCATGTGGTTGCCAGGTCTCTCTTCATGTAGTGTTGTGTTGTCTCTCTTGTCGTGATGTGTGTTTTATCCTATATTTTTATTTAATTTATTATTATTATATTTTTTTTAATCCCAGCCCCCGGCTTTTTGGCTTTTTGTAGGCTGTCACTGTAAATACGAATTTGTTCTTAATTGACTTGCCTAGTTTAAATAAAGTTTGCCTAATTAAATAAATGTTAAATAAATAAGCGAGATCAACACTGCCTTGCTGGGGAGTTGTGCGCAATCTGATAGAAGTGAAGACGACTTTTTAGAAGGGCTGCGCACAGGCATACACGTTGGTCTATTTTACTGTGAAGTCTACTAAAGTGAGCCTTTTCCTTTCTGTTTCTTGGCTATTTACATCGTTTTTCAAAAGTTTGAGTTTATACTTCAGTGAAGACACATTGGCTACTAGTCAAATTCTCATCTATTTGAAACTTTTTTTAAAATTTAAACTTTATTCAAACAGACAATTCTAGGTAGGATTTACTGTGTATATAATAGGATTTGTATGTCTTTAGCGTCCAGCTATGAAACAAAAATACACTTAGAAAAGAAGCCACTGCAAAATGTATTTTACTCTAAATGCATTTTACTCTAAATGTATTTTACTCTAAATGTGCTCATACTTAATTTCTATCTCTTTTAATTCTCGTGTGGAACACTCACCAATCAGCAACGTGGCTGGTGAACTAGACCTATACCTATACCAGCATTTGGGGGGAGGCAGGAGTTCATTTTAGACCCTGGATGTGCGCATGACTTCAAATGAATCTATCCATGAACTATAGAGAACCACAGTATGAGTCATACAAGGATACAGCGGTCAAACAGGGAAATTGTTTCCAAATCGTTTTTCCATCATTCATTTTTTCCCCATAGGGGACTTTTTGTGTAGGTGGCGTGAAGTTTGATGACAATTTAAGTCTCTCTCTAGGACAAGGTGACTTTTATACATTTATTTGCCTGTATTTACCGAGCAAAGCTGATCAAGGTAAAGGTGAGAATTACTGGATTAATTATATAATGTTGGCTAAATGTAGTAATGAATAATGTGGCTACATATTCTTAAAATGTACTATTCTGTGAACTGTCCTGTGCAAGTTTGAAATTGACACAATACCTGTTAGCATAGGTGTCAGCTAGAGATGACGTGCAAGAGCTTGTTGGGATTTGTAGTTTTACATGACGTCTACTTCGATGCTAATTATCATTTTCAGATGTGAGAGTAAATAAGAGCCCCGAATATATTGATAAAAGTCTCCTTGTCTAAGAGAGATTTACGTGGTTATCAAAATGTCACGCCAGGGTAAGCGTACACTAAACACAGCCCTTATTTTAAGTGTTTGTAAAATCCCCTGTGGGAACATTAGATATGGTAGCTAGCAGCTTGTTGACATATGTAGCTACATTAGCTAGTTAGCTTATCAGATTTCTTTACAGATGTATTTTTCCTGCTAAACATATCCCACCCACCCACTCATGATTTATTTTATTGAACTCAATTCAGTGATCATCTGGGTGTTATAAAACTGTCTACTAATCTTTGCTACAGCCACACAGTTGGTTCACTTTCCATGATGCCCGAGTTGATCCTTTTTGCAGCGTAGCCATAAACCAAGGTTAGTGTTGTATGTCTTTCATAAAGCCATAAAACATTAGTTTGGTGATATTTGGGAAATTGTATGCATTAATTAGCTTTTCATTTTTTTGTGGGATGAATACAGGGTATATTGATAAAAGTCACCTTGTTCAAGAGAGATTCACACTGTTATCAAAATGTCACGCCAAGGTAAAGCCTACATGAAACACAGCCCTTGTTTTAAGCGTTTCTTAAAATCCACTGTGAGAAAAGTTAATGTTGGAAAAACTATTGGAACCATTTCCCTGTTTGACCGCTAGGTTTTATGGGTATTCTGACACCTCCACTGTGGGGCTCTATTAGAAGCTGTTTTATGTGGAAGAGTCCTATGGAAGCAGTGGTCTGGTAAGTCTGTATCACCTCTTGTTAATGCCCACATCTGCTGAATACTGGAAGATACCATCTGAGTATCTGGAAGGTTCTATAGAAACAGCAAAATACCATATTTTACTGGATATTGTATTCCCTTTAATGTAACCATGTTTTATAAAGGTTACAGGGGTGTTTGATGGATGGCTGATAGTTTTCAGAGTTCTTCTGATGAATTGTAGAAAAGAGGACAGAGTGGTGTATTCTATGAGAGGTAAAACTGCAGAATAGGGAAATATATACATTGCCTCACTTCGTTCAAACAGGGAAATGAATGACTATTATTATTATTATTATAATTATTATTATTTTATAGGGGGTGGATCAGCTTTAATATTGAGGATAGATTGAAACTTCCATCGATGTAATTGTCTGCATCATTTCCAATCCTCCATATCTTTTTGGGGTAAATATATATGTCTATAAATACACTGCTCAAAAAAATAAAAGGAACACTAAAATAACACATCCTAGATCTGAATGAATGAAATATTCTTACTAAATACTTTTTTCTTTACATAGTTGAATGTGCTGACAACAAAATCACAAAAAAATGATCAATGGAAATCAAATTTATCAACCCATGGAGGTCTGGATTTGGAGTCACACTCAAAATTAAAGTGGAAAACCACACTACAGGCTGATCCAACTTTGATGTGATGTCCTTAAAACAAGTCAAAATGAGGCGTGTGTGGCCTCCACGTGCCTGTATGACCTCCCTACAACGCCTGGGCATGCTCCTGATGAGATGGTCTCCTGAGGGATCTCCTCCCAGACCTGGACTAAAGCATCCGCCAACTCCTAGACAGTCTGTGGTGCAACGTGGAGTTGGTGGATGGAGCGAGACATGATGTCCCAGATGTGCTCAATTGGATTCAGGTCTGGAGAACGGGTGGGCCAGTCCATAGCATCAATGCCTTCCTCTTGCAGGAACTGCTGACACACTCCAGCCACATGAAGTCTAGCATTGTCTTGCATTAGGAGGAATCCAGGGCCAACCGCACCAGCATATGGTCTCACAAGGGGTCTGAGGATCTCATCTCGGTACCTAATGGCAGTCAGGCTACCTCTGGCACATGGAGGACCCCAAAGAAATGCCACCCCACACCATGACTGACCCACCGCTAAACCGGTCATGCTGGAGGATGTTGCAGGCAGCAGAATGTTCTCCACGGCGTCTCCAGACTGTGTCACGTCTGTCACATGTGCTCAGTGTGAACCTGCTTTCATCTGTGAAGAGCACAGGGCGCCAGTGGCGAATTTCCCAATCTTGGTGTTCTCTGGCAAATGCCAAACGTCCTGCACAGTGTTGGGCTGTAAGCACAACCCCCACCTGTGGATGGCGGGCCCTCATTCCACCCTCATGGAGTCTGTTTCTGACCGTTTGAGCAGACACATGCACATTTGTGGCCTGCTGGAGGTCATTTTGCAGGGCTCTGGCAGTGCTCCTCCTGCTCCTCCTTGCACAAAGGCGGAGGTAGCGGTCCTGCTGCTGGGTTGTTGCCCTCCTACGGCCTCCTCCACGTCTCCTGATGTACTGGCCTGTCTCCTGGTAGCGCCTCCATGCTCTGGACACTACGCTGACAGACACAGCAAACCTTCTTGCCACAGCTCGCATTGATGTGCCATCCTGGATGAGCTGCTCTACCTGAGCCACTTGTGTTGGTTGTAGACTCCGTCTCATGCTACCACTAGAGTGAAAGCACTGCCAGCATTCAAAAGTGACCAAAACATCAGCCAGGAAGCATAGGAACTGAGAAGTGGTCTGTGGTCACCACCTAGAGAACCACTCCTTTATTGTGGGTGCCTTGCTAATTGCCTATAATTTCCACCTGTTGTCTATTCCATTTGCACAACAGCATGTGAAATTTATTGTCAATCAGTGTTGCTTCCTAAGTGGACAGTTTGATTTCACAGAAGTGTGATTGACTTGGAGTTACATTGTGTTGTTTAAGTGTTCCCTTTATTTTTTTGAGCAGTGTATATATATATATATATATATATATATAAAGATGCATACATATACACATACAAATATAATTATTTGATCCTAGCTACAACCCTCTATCCATAACCTCACTTTGTACTGTGATCTCCTCCATACTGAAATTCAACCAATCAGGCTGATAAAGGCTAAAGTCACATAATCTGCCTCCATCAACATCTAACAACCATAACACAAATGCCAATGAGGTGGCAGGTAGCCTGGTTAGAGCGTTGGGACAATAACTGAAAGATTTCTAGATTCAATCCCTGAGCTGACAAGGTAAACATCTGTTGTTCTGCCCCTGAACGAGACAGTTAACCCACTGTTCCTAGGCCGTCATTTGTCACGCCCTGGTCGAAGTATTTTTGTGTTTATCTTCATGTATTGGGTCAGGCCAGGGTGTGGCATGGGGTTTTTGTATTGTGGTGTGTTTTGTCTTGGGGTTTTGGTGTGTATGTATTGGGAATGTAGCTAGTGGGGTTATCTAGCAAAGTCTATTGCTGTCTGGAGTGGTTCTCAATCAGAGGCAGGTGTTTATCGTTGTCTCTGATTGGGAACCATATTTAGGCAGCCATATTCTTTGAGTTTGTCGTGGGTGATTGTCCTTAGTGTCCTTATGTCTGTGTTTATGAGCACGAGAATTAGGCTGTTTCGGTTTTCGTTACATTTTGTAGTTTTTGTATTGATTCGTGTTTTACGTTGTGTTATTAAACATGGATCGAAATCTACGCACTGCATTTTGGTCCGACTCTCCTTCACCACAAGAGAAATGTTACATAATTGAAAATAATAAGTTGTTCATAACTTACTTGCCTAGTTAAATAAATAAATAAAAAATAGGAAATATGGCTTCTACATCTAACAACCATAACACAAATACTGATGAGGAAGTATGGCTTCTACATCTAACACACACATTCTGTGTTGTTATGTGTTAATAACATTTAGACTACGTTACCCAGCAGGCTATACGGGGGGGGGGCAGGTGGTTAAAGAATGTCTTGCTTCGTTAAACAAGGAGTTTTCTAGCTGAAGTATATGTTCATTAAAAGTAGTTTGTCGTTCTATAAGGAACAAACATAACACGGTGTCAGATTGGTAGTCGCTATGACGAAAAGAAAGGACTAACTCTGCAAAATTCCACGATGAAAATTTAACATCCACAACTCAAGTGACGTGAGTAGTCGAAGATGCTAGCTTGCAAGAACAAGGGCAACGAGCCGCAGCAGCGAGAGTGACAGCTGCGAGAGAATCTGTTGACAAGCAAGTTGATGAGCAACACACTGAAGTAAGAGAAATTGACACTGTTCATCATGGATAGGCTTAGTCCTCCTACTCCTATGCAGTTAACAGACAATCTAGCTGACAATTGGAAACGTTTCAAGCAGAGATTCAATATCTACCTAGCAGCCAGTGGTGCAGGTGGAGATGATGACAAATTGAAAGCTTCTATTTTTCTGCATGTTATTGGAGAGGATGCATTGGACATTTACAATATCTTTCAGCAATACGAGGCAAACACGACATTGACTTTGCTAATGGCTAAATGTGAGGAGTACTTTGTACCAAGCCAGAACATCATATTTGAGAGATACAAGTTCTTCTCTCATGATAAGAAACAGGGAGTCAGTTTTGACCAGTATTTGGCTGAGTTGAACACACTGAGCAAAACGTGGGAATTTGAAAATCTGAAAGACTCACTAGTGAAAGAAAGGATAGTCTGTGGAATACTTGATAGTGGACTCAAGGAGAGATTGCTGCGTGAGCAAGATTGAAATTTGGATAAAGCAGTGGATATGTGTCAAGCAGCTGAAACCTCCAGAGCACAAGCTAAAGAGCTGTGCAGGGATGAGACGTCAGTGTACGCAATAACAAGAGAGGAGCAACACACACACAACGCCTTACAAAACAAAAACAAGCAAAAGAGAGAAATCAAAACACTACATGTGGAAAAGTGGATTTATCCACAAGCCAAAAAAAATTCCTGCATATGGCAAATCATGTAACAACTGTGGGAAAAATTATCATTTCTCAAAATGCTGCAAAGCTGAGTTCGGGTGGCGCTCGGCGGTCGTCGTCGCCTGCCTACTAGCTGCCACTGATTTTTTTCTCCCCCTCCTTATGTGTTTATTGAGTACACCTGTTTTGAGTTGGTTGTATTAGTGGGGCTTATTAGTCAGCCCGTTTCTTTGTGCGGGATTGATAATTGTAACCCTGGTGTTTGCTACAGACGAACGTGTTCGTGTATTTAGTGCTAGACTGTTTTCGTTGCCTGTGTCAAGGGCATTTTGTAGGAGCACCCAAAAGTGGGGTGGTCGTGGTTCATCGTGTGTGCATTAAAGGAGAACTTTATTGAACTCTCTGCTTTCCTGTGCCTGATTTCACCCTCACGACACCCAGGACCTTACACTGAGGCTACAAAGAAATAGGTCGAGGAGGAGATTGAATAATTATTTGTTGATTCTGTGGAAATATGCAATGCAGTAAATGCTGAATGGATTGTGCCATTGACTGTGAATGAAACTATAATACCATTCAAGCTTGATACTGGATTACAGGTAAACCTGTTGTCGCTGGATGACTACAAAACACTGAAGGTGAAGAGCAAAATACACCCGGTGAAAATTAAGGTTACTGGTTATACTGGGGAGAACGTACCTGTCAAAGGTAGCTTTACAGCACAAAGGAAAACAGTTCAGAGCACAGCTGCTGATTGTGGAAAAGAGTGTACAGCCTATTCTAGGAATCAATGCATGTGAAAAGCTCAATTTGTTGTAAAGAGTGTATGTATTGACATCACAGACTGAAAATGACCAAGAATCGCTGCTGGCCGAGTATGAGGATGTGTTTGAGGGTATTGGATGATCACCAGGAGAACACAAAATATGTACTGATGACAAAATGACTCCAGTTGTGCATGCATGCAGAAAAGTTATATTTGCACTGAGGAAAAAGCTCAAAGAGGAACTTGGATGCATGGAAAGATGGACGTCATCAAAAAAATGGGTGAACCTACAGACTGGGTAAGCTCACTGGTAAGCTCACTGGTTATTGCGGTGAAAAAGAACGGAGACCTCAGGATATGTCTAGACCCGAGAGATCTCAATAAAGCAATCAAGAGGGAGCATTTCAAGTTGCCAACCAGAGAAGAGATAATGTTGTAGTTTGCTGGAGAAAAGTGGTTCAGTAAGCTTGATGCCTCATCTGGATTCTGGTAAATGAAGCTAGATGATGCAAGCTCAAGGCTATGCACATTCAACACACCTGAGGGCAGGTACAGGTACAGATTTCTTCGTACACCATATGGGATTCTCTCAGTGCCAGAGGTCTACCACAAGACAATCCACATGATCTTTGAGCACATTCCAGGAGTGGAGACCATGATGGATGACATCATCATCTGGGGGTCCACAAAAGAAGGACACGATGTGAGAGTGAGACAAGTGCTGGACCTGACACGGAAAGTCAACCTAAATCTAAACAAGGACAAATGCGAGTTTGGTGTGAAAACACTTACCTTCGCGGGAGATGTACTTTCAGAGGACGGAGTCAAACCAGACCAGAGGAAAACATCCGCCATCAACAACATGGAGCGTCCCGAAGAACAAGGACGATGTGAGACGCTTCATGGGCATGATCACCTACCTTGCAAAGTTCATACCTCACGTGTCAGCACAGTCCGCTCCACTCAGATATCTTCTGGGACAGAAGAACGAATGGGAATGGTCCCATGAACAGGAAAACTGCTTCCAAAACCTATAGAAGACAATCACAGAAGAGCCAGTGCTCAGGTTCTATGATTCAGAGAAAAGGATTTCTGTAGACACGTCACAGTTTGGCCCGGGAGCAGTTCTTCTGCAACAGCATGACGACACATGGCAACCCATCGCTTATTCGTCCAGAGCCTTGACAGGAGCAGAGACAAAGTATGCACAAATAGAGAAAGAACTACTGGCGAACACATACGCTTGTGAAAGGTTTCACCTATACGTCTACAGATGAAACTTCAAAGTAGAAACCGACCACAAACCATTGGTGTCAATCATGCCTAAGCCACTGAATGATTGTCCAATGAGAATCCAGAGAATGTGGATCCGACTGCAAAAGTATGATGTGAAGATGACCCCGGGAAAGTTCATGTTCGCCGCCGCCACTCTTTCTCCAGCAGTCGGCAAGAAGGAGAGCTTCGACACACAGAAAAACACTGAGATTCAGGCCTACGTCGACAAGATCGTAGCATCACTTCCTGTGTCTTCTGAGAGAATGGAGCAGAACAAAAGAGAGACCGCAGCTGACCAAACAATGACAGAGTTGAAAGAAACAACAGTGATAGGATGGCCCGCACAGAAAAACAACTGTCCAAGGAGATTACTGGATTACTGGATGTGCAGAACAGAGCTCACCGTTGTGGATGACATAGTGTTCAAAGACAACAAGATTGTCATTCCCATGACACTACGCAAAGAAATGCTACAGAAAATACACGAGGGCCACTTGGGTGAGGAAAAATGCAAACGAATAGCACGAGAAGTAATGTACTGGCCAAGAATGAACCAGGAAATCAGCCAGGCAATTGCTTCATGTGAACTGTGTTTGACCTACAGGCCAAAGCTGTAATGTCCAAAGAGTGAGTGGGTGTGGAGTCAGGCGCAGAAATCCAAGGATACGGGAAAAACTAAGCTTTAATGTCCAACCAACAAAATGTACAAATAGGTTACGCCGAAACACAGGCGTAAAACACTCCACCTAACATACACACTGGTCAACAACGGACAGCGGAAAACCCACAATAACGAACACCTTAATTAACAGAAACCGCACAAACACAAGCGGGCTAATCAACCTTAAATAACACCAACCCCAAAACCCCAACAAGGAACAGGTGAAAACAATTAGACAAAACCAAACGAAAAGGGAAAAAGGATCGGTGGCAGCTAGTAGACCAGCAACGATGACCGCCGAGCGCCACCCGAACGGGAAGGGGTGCCACCTTCGGTGAAATTTGCGACAGTACCACCCCCCCCCTGACGCGCGGCGAGGTGCAGTGCGATCCGGATGGAGGCGATGGAACTCCCTCAGCATAGATGGATCCAATATATCCCCTACCGGGACCCAACACCTCTCCTCCGGGCCGTACCCCTCCCAGTCCACGAGGTACTGCAGGCCCCTCACCCGGCGTCTCGAGTTCAGAATGGCCCGTATCGTGTACGCAGGGGACCCCTCGATTTCCAGAGGGGGCCGAGGGACCTCCGGAACCTCACCTTCCTGCATGGGACCAGCTACCACCGGCCTGAGGAGAGACACAAGAAACGAGGGGTTAATACGATAATACGAAGGAAGTAATAATCGATAACACACCTCGTTTATTCTCCTCAGGACTTTGAATGGCCCCACACATTGTGGACCCAGCTTCCGGCAGGGAAGGCGGAGGGGCAGGTTTCGTGTCGAGAGTCAGACCTAATCCCCCGGTGCAAACACAGGGGCCTCACTGCGGTGATGGTCTGCGCTCCTCTTCTGCCGTCTACTCGCCTGACGTAATGACTCCTGGGCGTCCCTCCACGTCTCCTTAGAGCGCTGCACCCACTCCTTCACCGCAGGAGCTTCGGTCTGGCTCTGATGCCATGGTGCCAGAACTGGCTGGTACCCCAACACACACTGAAACGGTGACATGTTGGTAGAGGAGGGGATGTATCTCGCCCACTCCCCTGGCCTGTCCTGGCAATACGACCGCAGAAACCTACCCTCCTCCTGGTTCACTCTCTCCACCTGCCCATTACTCTCCGGGTGAAACCCTGAGGTCAGGCTGACCGAGACCCCCAGACGTTCCATAAACACCCTCCACACTCGGGATGTAAACTGGGGCCCCGATCAGAAAGGATGTCCATAGTGCCGGAAGACATGGGTGAACAGAGCCTCTGCAGGGCCGTAGGGAGACCGGGCAACGAGATAAGACAGCAGGACTTCAAGAACCGATCCACAATGACCAGGATTGTTGTGTTTCCCTGAGACGGGGGAAGATCAGTAAAAAAATCCACCGATAGATGGGACCACGGCCGTTGTAGAACGGGGAGGGGTTGTAACTTCCCTTGTGGCAAGTGCCTAGGAGCCTTACTCTGGGCGCACACCGAACAGGAGGAGACGTAGAATCACACATCCCTCACTAAGGTGGGCCACCATTACTTCCCCACAAGACCTTGCACTGTCCTTGAAATACCCGGGTGACCTGACGAGGGTAGACTATGAGCCCACCGAATCAATTGATCACGAACAGCGTGCGGCACGTACCTACGACCCTCCGGGCACTGTGGAGGCGCAGGTTCCTCCCTTAGCGCCCGCTCGATGTCCGCGTCCACCTCCCATACTACCGGTGCTACCAGCCTAGCCGCCGGAATGATGGGAGTAGGATCGATGGACCGGTCCTCAGTGTCGTAGATTCGGGACAGCGCGTCGGCCTTAGTGTTGAGGGAACCTGGTCGATACGAGATCGTAAATCGAAATCTGGTGAAATACATGGCCCAACTTGCCTGACGAGGATTCAGTCTCCTAGCTGCTCGGATATATTCCAGGTTATGGTGGTCAGTCCAGATGAGGAAAGGGTGCTTAGCCCCCTCAAGCCAGTGTCTCCACACCTTCAGGGCCTTAACCACAGCCAACAACTCCCTGTCCCCCACATCATAGTTTTGCTCCGCCGGCCCAAGCTTTTTCGAAAACGACGGAAAGCTCCGTCCGCCTCTGCTGACCACTGCAAACACACCGGCCGACACACCGACACTTCAGCAGTGAGGTAATAGGAGCCGCTACCTGGCCAAAACCCCGGATAAACCTCCGGTAGTAAACTCTGGCAAACCCCAAGAACCTGCACCTCTTTTACCGTGGTCGGAGTCGGCCAATTACGCACGGCCTTGACGCGGTCACACTCCATCACCACCCCCGAGGTGGAAATGCGATAACCCAGGAAGGAAACGGCCCGTTTGGAAAACTCACATTTCTCCGCCTTCACGTACAGGTCATGCTCCAGCAGTCACCCAAGAGCCTTGTGCACCAGAGACACATGCGCGGCGCGTGTGGCGGAATAGATTAGGATATCATCAATATACACCACCACACCTTGTCCGTGCAGGTCTCTGAGAATCTCGGTGACGAAGGATTGAAAGACGGCTGGGGCATGGTACTGAACATGGTTTTCCACTCATCTCCCTCCCGAATAAGCACCAGATTATATGCGCTCCTGAGGTCCAGTTTTGTGAAGAACCGCGCCCCGTGAAACGATTCCACCGCCGTAGGGATAATAGGTAGAGTGATGATGTAGGGGGTAAGTTTTCATTGCACACATTGGGCCCTTTGATAGAAGTGAAGGAACATTTGAATGCTACAAGGTATCTGAACATCATTGCCAATCAAGTGCATCACTTCATGGCAGCAGTGTATCCATTTGCAAATAAAAAAATTTCAGCAGGATATTTGCCCCATGCCACAAGGCTAGGTTCCAGGAATGGTTCCACGAACATGCCAGAGAATTCAGCTTACTGCAGTGGCCTGCCCAGTCACCAGATCTCCATCCAATTGAGAGTCGGTGGAATGAGATGGAAAGAGATATTTGAAATAGTGATCCACTACCAGCCTACCTGGTACAACTGTGGGAAGCTTTGGAGTCAACATGGGCCAGCATCCCTGCTTTATACACATTGTACAGTCCATTCCTGGACAAATTGAGGCTGTTCTGAGGGCAAAGAGGGGTGCAGCTCAATATGCATACCACCCTGCATACCACTGCTGGCTTGCTTCTGTGCTTCTGAAGCTAAGCAGGGTTGGTCCTGGTCAGTCCCTGGATGGTAGACCAGATGCTGCTGGAAGTGGTGTTGGAGGGCCAGTAGGAGGCACTCTTTCCTCTGGTCTAAAAAAAGATCCCAATACCCCAGGGCAGTGATTGGGGACACTACCCTGTGTAAGGTGCCGTCTTTCAGATGGGACGTTAAATGGGTGTCCTGACTCTCTGAGGTCATTAAAGATCCCATGGCACTTATCATAAGAGTAGGGGTGTTAACCCCGGTGTCCTGGCTAAATTCCCAATCTGGCCCTCAAACCATCATGGTCACCTAATAATCCTCAGTTTACAATTGGCTCATTCATCCCCCTCCCCTGTAACTATTCCCCATGTTGTTGCTGTAAATGAGAACGTGTTCTCAGTCAACTTACCTGGTAAAATAATGGATACATTAAAAAAAAATAATAATAATAATCTAAATTAGTAAGGTGTTCCTAATGGTTTGTCCAATCAGGGTTTGTGATGTCACACACATTTTATCATTCATTCGTCTAACCTGTTGGCTGTAGACAGATCAGAAGTCCTGAGAGCCCTTCTCCGTGTGTGGGCTGGGCATCAGACAGTCTAATTGGTGTAACTATCTCTCTCTCCAGTGTGAGGGCTGGACATCAGACAGTCTAATTGGTGTAACTCTCTCTCTCTTCAGTGTGTGGGCTGGGCATCAGACAGTCTAATTGGTGTAACTCTCTCTCTCTCTTCAGTGTGAGGGCTGGGCATCAGACAGTCTAATTGGTGTAACTCTCTCTCTCTTCAGTGTGAGGGCTGGGCATCAGACAGTCTAATTGGTGTAACTCTCTCTCTCTTCAGTGTGAGGGCTGGGCATCAGTGGTTCCTCAGACGTAGCCCACTTAACTGCCCCCATCTCATCTCACCTCAGACACGAAGCCCACTTACTGTAAGTAGCCCACTTACTCTCTCCTCAGTAGACACACAGACATGTACACTGTGTAGTTGTTCTTAAAGGAGATCTCCTGGATCTAGGAGGAAGAGTGAAGAAGACACAAATACTAAGTATGTCTCTGTATGTGGACAATGGTTGAATTGCAATCATGTCTAGCTTGAAAGCTGTAGGAATAGAGTACTATGGTGACCCATGCTTGTGTAACTTAAGTGAAATGGCTAGTTAGCGGTGGGGCGCGCTAATAGCGCTTCAATCGGTGACGTCACTCACTCTGAGGTCTTGAAGTAGTGGTTCCCCCTTTGCTCTGCAAGTGCCGCGGTGGCTTTGTGGAACGAAGGGTAACGACGCTTCGAGGGTGGCTGTTGTCGATGTGTGCAGAGAGTTCGAGCCCAGGTAGGGGGCGAGGAGAGGGACGGAAGCTAAACTGTTGCACTTGATCTCAACGGCCCTACCTGTCATTTTACTTTACATTTTAAATGAATGCGTGAAGAAAAAAACTACGAATAAATAGGATAGGAAGTAAGAAACGAACAATCAGGTTTCACTGTCGAACCAACTGTGTAGTTGCAGTAAAGATTGTAGTAATCACTAAATTGTGTTTAATCAAATAAATGGGGTAGGTTTGCACAAAAAACACACATGTAAAGAAATCTGACAAGCTAGCTAGCTAACGTTAGCAACATACGCTAGCAAGCTGCTAGCTACTACCCTGACTGTTAGCTAGCTAACGTTAGCAACATACGCTAGCAAGCTGCTAGCTACTACCCTGACTGTTAGCTAGCTAACGTTAGCAACATACGCTAGCAAGCTGCTAGCTACTACCCTGACTGTTAGCTAGCTAATGTTAGCTACATACGCTAGCAAGCTGCTAGCTACTACCCTGACTGTTAGCTAGCTAATGTTAGCTACATACGCTAGCAAGCTGCTAGCTACTCCACTGACTGTGAAGTTTGCTAGCTAGCCACCAAACTAGCAACCATTCTACCCTTTGGGTGTCAATATAGAGCAGCAAAGGTTGCTAGATGTCGATGTCCTAGCTCAGCCTTTCTTAAAGTCTAGGTCGCGACCCAAAGTTGGTCACGGACCTGTTAATGGTAGATCGTGATGTGTAAGAGTAAACATATAATTATTCCATGAATTACTGTATTAGATTATTTTCTGCAGTTTTCTTGAAGATCACCACACGACCCACACGCTGCAGATGTGCTTCAGCCAATGACTTGTCATCCCCCACTCGCCATCACTCACCACTGTCATCAAATGGAGTCAAGCTAGCAACAAATTCTGACTGAACTCAATCGTCATGAAACGCAAATACAGCGACGATTTTCTCTCTCTAAGGGGGTATGTTCATAATTTAAATCTGGAGTGCCAGAGTGCGCTCCAAATTCAGAGTGTTGTGCTCTCGGAGCACACACTGGATGCTCTGGCCGAGGTGTAGGGTTGATCAGAGCGTTCTGACCTCTCAGCCGCAGTCAAGCACCCAAAGCTAGCTGGCTAACTGACTAGCTGGCTAACTGGCTAACTGGCTAACTGGCTAGCTGGCTAACTGACTAGCTGGCTAACTGACTAGCTGGCTAAATGACTAACTGGCTATCTGGCTAACTGGCTAGCTGGCTAATTGGCTAACTGGCTAGCTGGCTAACTGAGTAGCTGGCTATCTGGCTAACTGGCTAGCTGGCTAGCTACTTCCACACACAAATGACAGAACACCTCACTGACCATTTTACTCGCACTAGCAGAGCTGGTTAGGCTGTTTTCATGTTATCCATAGCGTTGGTGACTAACTGTGCTGCTGGCAGCAATTTAAATATTCTTTCTTTTTGCCGACGTGTTGAGCGTTCTCAAACAGATGAGTGTGCTCTGAAATCGTACATAGCCAGAGCGAATTTCAGAACGCACCCTTGGTTTCATACAAACTTTGAGAAATAATGAGGAGCGCCCACAATGTGTTTTGTGTTGCGAAGTGCTTAGTACTGAGTCTCTCAAAACAAACTAATTAAAAGGACACGTCCTGACAAAACAGCAATAGCTTTAGCATAGATGGTAAACCCAGGAAGTTCTTTCAGAACAGGGCAGAATGCTTCAGGAAACTGCTTTGACAGTGGAAAAGTCAGCTAGCTAGGCATTGTTGTCCTCGTTTAATAACAGGTGATAAGCAGAAATAAGGGAGTTACTTTCATAGTAGTAGAAGTGAGTTTCTCTTTCAAACCATTCCCTTGTGCACAGCTAATAGCTAGATAGCTAACATTAGCCAAAGCAAGCTAGCTACTGATGCAACCCTAAGTAACAGTACATATGAAGAGGAAAGATTATCAGGCTATGAGGATTCTGTGTTATGCACTGTAGCCCGTTACCATAAATGTGATTGAATATTATCTGCTGTTGGCTTGTGTGGATGTATGTATGTGTTATACAACATAGCTGACTTGAAACATTGTTAACAGTTTCAGGGCCATGGGACTTTCTCATGATGGAAAAATACAGAATAACATAAAAACGGACACATACAGAACGTAGTGTAGCAAACCACAGACTGTTTTTGTTAGAACTCAAACTTAACAATAACAGAAACCAGATATGTGATGACGGTATCTAGGGAATGAGCGCATAGATACTCGACACAGCAACAGTTACATCTATCAACTGGAGCGCCCGGGGGCTGGTACCAGCTCGTACGACAACAATCAACGATAGGCTGGGTGAGTCTAAACCACGCCCAGTCTCTACTCTGACATGCCGGCTCGGAAGCAGGAACTATTTCTGTCAGAGTATATTTATAATATATTTGTCAAGAACAAGTTAGGTCTCTGTTTGCCCTGCGAGGTGGGACAGAGAGCCCGTATATACGAAAATTGCATTTACCACTTATTGCTTAGCTAATAAAAAATACATAGTATACAATCGGTGACTCGATGTCATATTTATCCTGATACCAGATTCGAATCGACGCAACTCTAACAAGGCCTACTGTAGAAATGATTGGTGAAAACAAGTCTAGGTTGGAACTGTTGCTATTAAATTACAAGTAATATTTTTTTTCTGAACTGGAAAAATTTAATGAAGCAAGATGCTTTCTGAGGTAAACACACTCACACAGTTCTGGGTTGTTCATCTACTGCAGGTCTCCTGCCTGACTGAGAAAGCGGTAGATGTTCTGATCCAGTTTGGCACCACATACCTATGTGAGTCAGGGTTCTCAACTCTGACATACTTTTAAAAATAAGTACAGAAACAGACTCAATGGTGAGCACGACCTCGGGGTTGCAGTGTCCAGTACTAAGCCCAGAATAGACATGCTTGTTGAAAACTTCAACCAGCCACACACCTCTCATTAGGACTGTGTGTGTGTGTGTGTGTGTGTGCGTGTGTGTGCGTGTGTGTGCGTGTGTGTGCGTGTGTGTGTGTGTGTGTGTGTGTGTGTGTGTGTGTGTGTGTGTGTGTGTGTGTGTGTGTGTGTTTTCGGTGTGATGTGAACAGTCAGTTCATTCCAATTCAGAATACACATTTATTGTATTTTAACAGCAACAGTTCCAACCTAGATTTCTTTTCAACAATCATTTCTACAGTGAGATGTACAGTAGGCCTGATTGTTTTAATTTCCACAGTAATATATTACAGTAGGCCTGTTGTTTTAATTTCTGCAGTAATATATTACAGTAGGCCTGATTGTTTTAATTTCTACAGTAATATATTACAGTAGGCCTGATTGTTTTAATTTCTACAGTAAAAATTACAGTAGGCCTGTTGTTTTAATTTCTACAGTAATATATTACAGTAGGCCTGATTGTTTTTCATCCGTACTGTTACTTAGGGTTGCACTGTCAAAAACAGAGCCTGTTTGTGTAATGTTATGCATCTGTGTGATGTGATCATATACAATTATTTATTGCATTTTAACAACAAGAGTTCCAACCAAGACAGATATGTAAGAGTTTTTAATGTGGGAAAATAAACATTAATAGCTATTTATAATATTACATTCAATTTAAGGGTTATTTGTCTATATTGCATTTGGCTGGCATAAGCGTAATGAAATGTACCAATATTTACATATAGTTGCATGTTTTCATAAGCTTTGGTCCCAGGAAAAAACATGATTTCTAATTTGGGTCCCAGGCTGTTAAAGAGCCTCTGTCCTAGCTCATTGTGTGTTCACTGTTGTTCCCTTGGTTACATACAGAGTAATAGAGCCCAGCAGTGCAGGTGTCATAATACCCATAAAACCTAGCGGTCAAATAGGTAAATGGTTCCAATCGTTTTTCCATCATTCATTTTGGCATGACATTTTGATAACCACGTAAATCTCTCTTATTAAACAAGGTGACTTTTAGCAATATATTCAGCTCTATTTACTCTCACATCCGAAAAGGAGCATCCTGGAAGTAATCTCTAGCTGACACCTTTGCTAACAGGTATTGTGTCAATTTAAAACGTGCACAAGACAGTTCACAGAATTGTCCATAATTAGGGATAGGCGGGACGCAAATGAATCAAACTGGCCAGTTGCCAGGGAAAATGTGGAGCGCCAGATTCAAATAAAATACTATGAAATTCAAACTTTCATTAAATCACACGTAAGATACTCAATTAAAGCTACACTTGTTGTGAATCCAGCCAACATGTCAGATTTTAGCATAAGAAGCTATTATCTGATAGCCTGCACCATCTGCACCAGCAGCAAACAAAGGTGTTAGCATATTTCAACCCTGCAGGCGCTACACAAAACGCTGAAATAAAATATAAAACATGCATTACCTTTGACGAGCTTCTTTTGTTGGCACTCCAATATGTCCCATAAACATCACAAATGGTCCTTTTGTTCGATTAATTCCGTCCATATATATCCAAAATGTACATTTATGAAGTGCGTTTGATCCAGAAAAAAACAGCTTGCAAAAAACACAACGTCACTACAAAATATTTCAAAAGTGGCCTATAAATTTTGCCAAAATATTTCAGACTACTTTTGTAATACAACTTTAGTTATTTTTAAACGTTAATAATCGATCAAATTGTAGACGGGGCAATCTGTATTCAATACAGGAAAGAAAACAAACTAGCGCTGCTTTTCACGTCTTGCGCAACTCAGAAAAGTGTACCCAGTTCCTAGGTGGACTACTTCTTCATTGCACAAAGGAATAACCTCAACCAAATTCCAAAGACTGGTGACATCCAGTGGAAGCGGTAGGAACTCAAAACAGGTTCCTACCTAACAGAAAGAGTCAAAAACAAAATAATTCTGAACAGTTAGTCCTCTGGGTTTTGCCTGCTACATAAGTTCTGTTAAACACAGACATGATTCAAACAGTTTTAGAAACTTCAGAGTGTTTTCTATCCAAATATATGAATAATATGCATATCTTATATTCTTGGCATGAGTAGCAGGAAGTTGAAATTGGGCATGCTATTTATCCAAAAGTGAAAATTCTGCCCCTAGCCCCAAGAGGTTATTAAAGAAACGTAGCTAATTTAATCATTACTACATTTAGCTAACATTAGATAATTAATCCAGAGATTCTTACCTTTACCTCTATTCAGAAATATCATCCAGATCATCATGGAATTTGTAGTTTTTTATGATAGCCACACTAGCAGCTAATTAGCATTTCATTTTTGGGGGGTGTAAATACATGTGAATATATATCTAAAAGTCACCTTGTCCTAGAGAGATTTACACAGTAATCAAAACTTCACTCCAAGGTAAAGCCTACACGGAACACATCCCTTATATTAGGCGTTTCTAAAAAACCCTATGGGAAAAATGAATGATGGAAAAATGAATGGAACCATTTCCCTGTTTGACTGCTAGGTTTTATGGGTATTATGACACATAGTGTGGTACTTTATTATTGTAAAGACAGCTCAACATTTTTGCAGTGGGCATGCTATCGACTACTTCCTGAATGTGGGACGGCAGGGTAGCCTAGAGTGTTGGACTAGTAACCGGAAGGTTGCAAGTTCAAACCCCTGAGCTGACAAGGTACAAATCTGTCGATCTGCCCCTGAACAGACAGTTAACCCACTGTTCCTAGGCCGTCATTGAAAATAAGAATTTGTTCTTAACTGACTTGCCTAGTTAAATAAAAAATATATTTAAAAAAATGTGTAACTATGGCGACTCCAGGTAATTAAAGGGCCAGTAACACAGCAAATGCCTTTGAGATATAAGATGATGACACCGTCATAATTTGTTATAATCACTCGCAAAGTTTATGTGGTTCAATTCATCCATTATGTGCCAATGATGTCTAATCAACCTTGCCTACCAGTAGACATCCAGAGAAATGTCCCTGCAGCTCTGGTTGGTGATAACTAGACTATATGATAGGTGTAACATGAGTCATATCAGATAATTAGGAAATTAGAATACTTTTTAAATGATCTCTATGTGTCAAACTGCAGGGTTCTCATCCTGTCCAGCACTTATCCCTAGGACTTGATCAGAAGTTGGAGGTTGTTGAGGTGATACTGGGAGGGAAGGACATATGAGATACATTTATATACTGCATTGTCGAGAAGGAACCTGCAACCTGTAAGTGTTTTGTTGGACGGGATGTAACATGTGTATGTATACGTAAGACTAATTAAACTTGAAACTTAGAACAGTAGTTAGATGAGTCACAGGTAGATGGCAGCATTGCTCCATGGTTTGCTTCGGCAGGTTTGGATGAGTCTCTCTCTCTCTCTCTCTCTCTCTCTCCAAATTCAATTTCAATTTACAGGCTTTTATTGGCATGGGAAAAATATGTTAACATTGCCAAAGCAAGTGAAGTAGATAATAAACAAAAGTGAAATAAACAATTTAAAAAAATAACAGTAAACATTACACTCACAGAAGTTCCAAAACAATAAAGATATTTCAAATGTCATATTATGTCTATATACAGTGATGTAAAAATATGCAAATAGTTAAAGTACAAAAGGGAAAATAAATAAACATAAATATAGGTTGTATTTACAATGGTGTTAGTTCTTCACTGGTTGCCCTTTTCTCTTGGCAACAGGTCACAAATCTTGCTGCTGTGATGGCACACTGTGGAATTTCACCCAGTAGATATGGGAGTTTATCAAGATTGGGTTTGTTTTCAAAGTCTTCGTGGGTCTGTGTAATCTGAGGGAAATATGTGTCTCTAATATAGTCAT
This sequence comes from Oncorhynchus clarkii lewisi, assembly GCF_045791955.1. Lineage (NCBI taxonomy): Eukaryota > Metazoa > Chordata > Actinopteri > Salmoniformes > Salmonidae > Oncorhynchus > Oncorhynchus clarkii. The sequence goes on along the minus strand of NC_092163.1, from coordinate 80,434,740 downwards.
ACATTTGGCAGGAGGATAGGAAGTGCAGCTCAGTTTACACCTCATTTTGTGGGCAGTGTGCACAAAGCCTGTCTTCTCTTGAGAGCCAGGTCTGCCTATGGCGGCCTTTCTCAATAGCAAGGCTATGCTCACTGAGTCTGTACATAGTCAAAGCTTTCCTTAAGTTTGGGTCAGTCACAGTCGTCAGGTATTCTGCCACTGTGTACTCTCTGTTTAGGGGCAAATAGCATTCTAGTTTGCTCTGTTTATTTTGTTAATTCTTTCCAAGGTGTCAAGTAATTATCTTTTTGTTCTCTCATGATTTGGTTGCTGTTCTGGGGCTCTGTGGGGTGTTTTTGTGTGAACAGATCTCCAGGACCAGCTTGCTTAGGGGACTCTTCTCCAGGTTCATCTCTCTGTAGGTGATGGCTTTGTTATGGAAGGTTTGGGAATTGCTACCTTTTAGGGGGTTGTAGAATTTATCGTCTCTTTTCTAGATTTTGATAATTAGCGGGTATCGGACTAATTCCCCTAATTATTTGGTGTTTTACATTGTATACTGCATGCAGTCTCAATGTGGTGTTTGTCCCATTTTGTGAATTCTTGGTTGGTGAGTGGACCCCAGACCTAAAAACCATGAAGGGCAATGGGTTCTATAACTGATTCAAGTATTTTTAGCCAGCTCCTAATTGCTATGTCAAATTGTATGTTCCTTTTGATGGCATAGAATGCCCTTCTTGCCTTGTCACTCAGATCGTTCATAATAAGTTAGCTGTGGCTCTGATGTTTAGGCCGAAGAATGTATAGTTGTTTCTGTGCTCTAGGGTAACGGCGTCCTCTCTCTCTCTGTCTCTCTGTCTCTCTGTCTCTCTCTCTCTCTCTCTCTCTGTCTCTGTCTCTGTCTCTGTCTCTGTCTATCTGTCTCTGTCTGTCTGTCTGTCTGTCTACAGTATCATACATTCTGGTTATAAATGTATTTCATTGTTCAGAGGGGAGCATAACAAAAGCAGATCTCCCTGTAATACTCTGGAAGCTTGGAACCTTAACTACATTACTATATCCTTAACTACTACCTTATCTACATTACTCTATCCTTAACTACTACCTAAACTACATTACTATATCCTTAACTACTACCTTAACTATATTACTATATCCTTAACTACTACCTTAACTACAGCAAAACAACAATTCTTCCCAGATGCTGGAGACTAAGGTAGCGATAGAGAGGGGAGGTAGCGACCTAGCTTCTGGACCTAGCTAGCCATTTATCTTAGAGACATACATTCATGCCTTCGCAGCACTGACCGGACAGGCTCTCCTCATTCCTATGGATAGGCTCTCCTCTTTCCTATGGACAGGTTTGCTTACGGTCAGGGTTGGGATAAATTCCAATTCGATTCATGACACAAACTGAAATTCCAATTTGAAATCCAAATGTTTATCATAGAAAAGCATTGAGAAAAATGGAAATTGAAATGGGAATATCCTTTCACTGCCTGAATTTACCCAATTGTCATGGAATTAACACCAACCCTGGATACGGAGCATTATGCATTCCCTGTTTCATTACCTTCAGTTGACCTTTCCCACTGTGTCTTGTGATAGAGGTCACGCACTCTTCGTAAAGCAAACAGATGTTAGACATGGCTGGAGAATTGCAACACCCCCTTGGTAAATCTTGATGAAGCCTGATGAATGCTGATGATGTTGGTTTACAGATACATGCTGTTTTACGACTAGGGTGCAGATACAGGCCAAGGTGGTTGGAGACTCCAGTAAACATAAAGAGTGCAGATACAGGCCAATATGCTTGGAGATTTACAGTACAGTTTCAAACTGCTTGGAGACCATAGAAAGAAGGTGTTTGGAGGCTTCTCCAGTACAGATACAAGGTGTTTGGAGGCTTCTCCAGAACAGATACAAGGTGTTTGGAGGCTTCTCCAGTACAGATACAAGGTGTTTGGAGGCTTCTCCGGAACTGATACAGCAGGCTGGTCCCTAGATTTTGTTACAAAGCTAACTCACGATGATCTGAAAGCCTGTTAGTGCACCTAAACTAACCTGTTAATTCACCTAAACTAACCTGTTAGTGCACCTAAACTAACCTGTTAGTGCACCTAAACTAACCTGTTAATTCACCTAAACTAACCTGCTAATTCACCTAAACTAACCTGTTAATTCACCTAAACTAACCTGTTAGTGCACCTAAACTAACCTGTTAATTCACCTAAACTAACCTGTTAATTCACCTAAACTAACCTGTTAGTGCACCTAAACTAACCTGTTAATTCACCTAAACTAACCTGTTACTGCACCTAAACTAACCTATTAGTGCACCTAAACTAACCTGTTAGTGCACCTAAACTAACCTGTTTGTGCACCTGAACTAACCTGTTCGGGGTAGAAGACCATCAGATGTTACACAGCTGCTGCCTCTTTAACCTCTACTTGGCAGAGAACATTTTCTGCTGTAAATAGTGATAGTGACTATAGTGAAGACCAGAGTGCAGACAGAACATGTTTCTTGGATGCTGTAACACAGATACATGCCAACTGATGAACTGATCTGAAAAAATGTATAACTTACAAATATGAAATGCGCTGCTTTACAGAAATGGCAGTTAAGCATGTTTTTGCTGACTGTGTGGCCTCAAATTATCCTAATTATCCCCGTTTCAAAAAAACACTTTTGCAATTTTTGTGTAGCCAAACCCTCCACAGGATGTCATGTGGAAGACCATGACATCACCGTGATTCAGTTGAGGAAGTACTAAGATGATCAGCCATTGGTCTTTTGAGCTATACAGTGAGTTACTGATGCATTCTCATTTAACATCATAATTAGCATCATAATGACTGGGTTATTTCACCAATCTCCAGCTTGCAGCTGCAGAAAGACATTTTCAGACGGAGAATGTGGAGGAGAGAGAGAAAGAGAGCAAGCGAGCGAAAGAGAGAGTAAAAGAGAGAGAGGATATCATATCACAGCCCCACCAGGAATCAGGAGAACAGGTGAAAACAGGATAATAACCCCACCAGGAAGCAGGAGAACTGGTGAAAACAGGATAATAACCCCACCAGGAAGCAGGAGAACAGGTGAAAACAGGGTAATAACCCCACCAGGAAGCAGGAGAACTGGTGAAAACAGGATAATAACCCCACCAGGAAGCAGGAGAACAGGTGAAAACAGGATAATAACCCCACCAGTAAGCAGTAGAACTGGTGAAAACAGGATAATAACCCCACCAGGAAGCAGGAGAACAGGTGAAAACAGGATAATAACCCCACCAGGAAGCAGGAGAACTGGTGAAAACAGGATAATAACCCCACCAGGAAGCAGGAGAACAGGTGAAAACAGGGTAATAACCCCACCAGGAAGCAGGAGAACTGGTGAAAACAGGATAATAACCCCACCAGGAAGCAGGAGAACAGGTGAAAACAGGATAATAACCCAACCAGGAAGCAGGAGAACAGGTGAAAACAGGATAATAACCCTACGAGGAAGCCGCACCTACTGTCTCAACCTCTGAATGCATGGCTATGAAAAGCCAACTGACATTTACTCCTGAGGTACTGACCTGTTGCACCCTCTACAACCACTGATTATTATTTGACCCTGCTGGTCATCTATGTACGTTTGAACATCTTGGAGAACAATTGGTCATTAAATGGCCATGTACTCTTATAATCTCCACCCGGCACAGCCAGAAGAAGACTGGCCCACTCCTCGGAGCCTGGTTCCTCTCTATGTTTATTCCTAGCTTCCTGCCTTTCTAGGAAGTTTTTTCCTAGCAACCGTGCTTCTACATCTAGTTTGCTTGCTGTTTGGGGTTTTAGGCTGGGTTTTTGTATAGCACTTTGTGACACCTGCTCAAAAAAGTCATTTGATTGATTGACTTGATTAATAATAGCCCTCCTCCCCTATTGTAGATGTATCACCTGCTGAGACGATGTTCATACATCTCAATATCACACTTTTCTTTCTGGAAAGTTGCTAAACATAGATAGATAGATAGATAGATAGATAGATAGATAGATAGATAGATAGATAGATAGATAGATAGATAGATAGATAGATAGATAGATAGTTAGTTTGTGTTGGGAATCTGAGCAGAAATGTTGAGTTCAAGGAACAAACCAAAACTTCATATACAAGTGCATTCACAAACATGAATCTTTGGATCAAAGAGGATATCAAGTCCTTCAAAGATTGCCATCGTCCTCTCTTTTCTCGTTCAATGGCTTCATGCAAAGTGGTTAATTAAAGGAAAAAGCAGCGGTTCTATTCTGTTCCACAGCAGGTAGCCTGTCTAAGGAGTGTATCCTACTCCTGTGGTTAATAATTATATACGGAGCAAAAATATAAACGCAACAAAGTGTTGGTTTCATGAGCTGAAATAAAAGATCCCCAGAAATGTCACATATTCAAATGTTGTGCACAAATGTGTTTACATTCCTGTTAGTGAGAATTTTTCCTTTGCCAAGATAATCCATCCACCTGACAGGTGCGACATATCAAGAAGCTGATTAAACGGCATCATCTTTACACAGGTGCACCTTGTGCTAGGGACAATAAAAGGCCACTCCGCCGCCAACGTCATTGTAGAGAATTTAGCAGTACGTCAAACTGAACAGCTGGCAAGGGTGTTTACAGACAATGTATCCCTATCCCAGTCTGCTGTCCACACTTGCTTCAAGATGTCCACCATCGTTTCTCTACCCAAGAAAGCAAAGGTAACTGAACTAAATGACTACCGCCCTGCACTCACTTCTGTCATCTTGACGTACTTTGAGAGTCTAGTTTTTAAGGTCCCTATCACATCTACCTTTCCTAACACCCAGACCCACTTCAATTTGCTTTCTGCAATCGCCATCACACTGCCCTATCCCATCTGGACAAGAGGAAGACCTATGTAAGAATGATTTTCATTGACTACAGCTGAGCCTTCAACACCACAGTAACACAGTTCATCATTGAACCCCGCCCTGTGCAACTGCGTCCTGGACTTCCTGACGGCCACCCACCAGGTGGGAAAGGTAGGAAAAACACCTCCACTTCGCTGATCCTCAACACAGGGGCTGCTGCTGCCCTATATACATAGCAGTGAATCACTTCCCATTTTAATAATGGAACACTAGTCACTTTAATAATGTTTACATACTGCTTTACTCATTCATACAGTTGAAGTCGGAAGTTAACATAAACTTTGGTTGGAGTCAATAAAATTCATTTTTCAACCACTCCACAAATTTCTTGTGAACAAACTATAGTTTTGGCAATTCAGTTAGGACATCTACTTAGTTTACTGTGCCTTTAAACAGCTTGGAAAATTGCAGAAATGATGTCATGGCTTTAGAAGCTTCTGATAGGCTAATTGACATAATTTGAGTCAATTGGAGGTGTACCTGTGGATGTATTTCAAGGCCTACCTTCAAACTCAGTGCCTCTTTGCTTGACTTCATGGGAAAAGGAAGGAGACGTGTTCTGTCTCCTAGAGAGGAACATACTTTAGTGCGAAAAGTGCAAATCAATCCCAGAACAACTGCAAAGGACCTTGTGAAGTTGCTGTAGGAAACAGGTACAAAAGTATCTATATCCACAGTAAAACAAGTCCTATATCAACCTAACCTGAAAGGCCGCTCAGCAAGGAAGAAGCCACTGCTCCAAAACTGCCATAAAAAAGCCAGACTACGGTTTGCAACTGCACGTGGGGACAAAACTCGTACTTTTGGAGAAATGTCCTCTGGTCTGATGAAACAAAAATAGAACTGTTTGGCCATAATGACCATCATTACATTTGGAGGAAAAAAGGGGACACTTGCAAGCCAAAGAACACCATCCCAACCGTGAAGCAAGGGGGTGGCAGCATCATGTTGTGAGGGTGCTTTGCTGCAAGAGGGACTGGTACTCTTCACAAAATAGATGGCATCATGAAGAGGAAAATTACGTGGATATATTGAAGCAACATCTCAAGACATCAGTCAGGAAGGTAAAGCTTGGTCGCAAATGGGTCTTCCAAATGGACAATTACCCTGTCACGTCCTGACCTTAGTTCCTTTTGTATGTCTCTGTTTTAGTTTGGTCAGCGCGTGAGTTGGGGTGGGCATTCTATGTTTTTGTTCTAGGTTTTTGTATTTCTGTGTTTGGCCTGGTATGGTTCCCAATCAGAGGCAACTGTCGATCGTTGTCTCTGATTGAGAACCATACTTAGGTATCCTGTTTTCCCACTATGATTTGCGGGTAGTTGTTTTCTGTTTATTGTGTTGTTTCAACTGACAGGACTGTTTTGTTTCTTTCATTCACTTTGTTATTTTGTTTTGGGTGTTCAGTTCCAATAAATTAACATGGACACTTAACACGCTGCATATTGGTCCGATCCTTCCTACTCCTCTTCAGACGAAGAGGAGAAGCGTTACAGACCCCAAGCATACTTCCAAAGTTGTGGCAAATTGGCTTAAAGGACAACAAAGTCAATGTATTGGAGTGGCCATCGCAAAGCCCTGCCCACAATTCCTCTATAGGATTCTATAGAAGAATTGTGGGCAGAACTGAAAAAGTGTGTATATTGTTGGTGAGAAAATGAAAGAAAAACTGTTGGATAATGTCGTAAACCAATAAAGCAATAAGGACACCCCAATGGGAGGGGCACTCATAACAATCACCCATATGTGTTGTTCACAACACAGAGAATGTGGGGGCCCGTGAAAAAAAAATATATAGTTGAGGAATAAAGAACAACAAACATTGATGTTAAAAGAAAAGACTCCAGAAAAAGACTTCAGGTGAATCAGATCAAGACATTTCTATGCCCCGTTACCTATAGCCCTCATTCCCGGCCCATCCAGGAGTTTGTGAAACAACATATTTAAGTCATCAGACACATGTTTTGGGCACTACCTTTAAAGATACACCTTCTCTTTTCATATAAAAGAGGTATTAAGAGGCGTCTCGTTAAATCTGACCACTTACCTCCACACCAGGAGGCTTTCCACTGTGCTCAGTCTAGTACTTTGACCAAATCTGACCACTTACCTCTACACCAGGAGGCTTTCCACTGTGCTCAGTCTAGTATTTTGACCAAATCTGACCACTTACCTCCACACCAGGAAGCTTTCCACTGCGCTCAGTCTAGTACTTTGACCAAATCTGACCACTTACCTCCACACCAGGAGGCTTTCCACTGTGCTCAGTCTAGTACTTTGACCAAATCTGACCACTTACCTCTACACCAGGAGGCTTTCCACTGTGCTCAGTCTAGTATTTTGACCAAATCTGACCACTTACCTCCACACCAGGAAGCTTTCCACTGCGCTCAGTCTAGTACTTTGACCAAATCTGACCACTGGTCCCACCTGCATACATTGGCAAAGGATTACATGTATTTCCCTCCCGATTGTCATCTATTTGCTCACCTGTCCATGTTATGCTCACCTGTCCATGTTATGGTCACCTGTCCATGTTAAGGTCACCTGTCCATGTTATGCTCACCTGTCCATGTTATGCTCACCTGTCCATGTGGTCTAAAATATGTGGGAAAAAAACACTCTGGTTACCAAATGGGCTTGGCGTTGGGTCGAGTCCTGCGTCCTCCGAAACACGACCCGCCAAACCTCGGTTCTTATTAACACCCGCCCCGCTTAACCAGGAAAACCAGCCGCACCGGAGGAAACACCGTTCAACTGACAACCCGAGATCAGCCTGTAGGCCCACAGCCCACCACAAGGAGTCGCTAGAGCGCGATTTAAAGATCCCCCCCCGACCAAACCCTCCCCTAACCCGGATCGGCTGGGCTCCCCCCTATGGGACTCAAAATCATAACCGGTTGTGATACAGCCTGGGATCGAACCAAGGGCCGTAGTGACGCACGCCTCTAGCACTGCGATGCAGTGCCCTTAGACCACTGCGCCACTCGGGAGGCCCAATACATTGTCACTTTTACAGTGAATTTGGCAGGAAGGTGCAGTAAAACATCCCGGATTCCATATCTAAAGTCAGACATCTACCATAGAAAAAGATAATGAAATCCCTGTGGGCAACTATAAACTCTAAAGCCATATCTATTGGCTTGCTTTAAGTTTGGGATACTCACGAGGTACGGAAACGGAGCCAAGAAGTGTATTCATTGTTCAAAGCTTGAGCAGAACAGAGAGTTCAATTAGATAGTCAGTCGTTCATTTTAAAGCTAGGAAATGAAACTCGCTGCCACTGCCTTGGGAGGTAACACTGTCTCCTCTCTCTACTGTGTACCTGACACACTTGTGATAACTTCTTGGCGTCATTAAATAAGCCACTGAAAAATAGACTTTGCAGCCATTAACTGCCTCCCAAATGGCACCGTGTTCCCTATATAGTGCACTACGTTTGACCTAAGTCCTATGGGGCCCTGGTCAAAAGTAGTGCACTATACAGGGAATAGGGTGCCATTTGGAACACAGATTAACAGAATGTTCATCACGGCCACATTTTTCTCTTTGAAATAATGTGTGCTTGGAATTCCTAAAATCTTGTAAATTCCTCTGGCTATTTTGGTAGTGCTGAGACTATCATTCTGTTCCTGTTTTTAGAAACATCTTAACACATTTATGGACTTAAAGGTCCAGTGCAAAGTCAAATCATTTTTCACATGTTTTTATTTATATTTCCACACTATGACGTTGTAATAAATACTGTGAAATTGTGAAACTGTGAAAAATTATGACTATGCTCTGTAGTTAGTGTGAGAGCTGTTTGAAAAGGCAGACGGAAAATTTCCAGCCTGTTTTGGTGGGATGGAGTTATTGGAACCTGTTACGTTCCCACAAGACAAGCTCAAATGTCACTCACTCCAAAGGGAATTAACAAAAGAAAATCACTGACAATACCCCCTACCCCCCCAAAAAAGAAAGGGGTTTAAAATGAGACTCTGAAAGGCACCCACCATGGATGCCCACTAGGTTTGCCTCCGAAAAGACACATTAAAATAAAAACCCACAACAATTTAAGAGAGGGCGTAAAAAAGAATATGGAGCAAAACAAACAGGGGAAATGCCAAAAATCTGGCTTCCTTCAAACTTACATAGGTTGCGCTCAAAATCACACCTCAGCTGATGTGAAGTATAGTTCTCTCATACATCTCTCAAGCTCAACTGGAGCACTGGGCCAGCCACCTCTAAATATCACCTGGGCCAGCCACTCCTAAATATCACCTGGGCCAGCCACCCCTAAATATCACCTGGGCCAGCCACTCCTAAATATCACCTGGGCCAGCCACCCCTAAATATCACCTGGGCCAGCCACCCCTAAATATCACCTGGGCCAGCCACTCCTAAATATCACCTGGGCCAGCCACCCCTAAATATCACCTGGGCCAGCCACCTCTAAATATCACCTGGGCCAGCCACTCCTAAATATCACCTGGGCCAGCCACCCCTAAATATCACCAGGGCCAGCCACCCCTAAATATCACCTGGGCCAGCCACTCCTAAATATCACCTGGGCCAGACACTCCTAAATATCACCTGGGCCAGCCACCCCTAAATATCACCTGGGCCAGCCACTCCTAAATATCACCTGGGCCAGCCACTCCTAAATATCACCTGGGCCAGCCACTCCTAAATATCACCTGGGCCAGCCACCCCTAAATATCACCTGGGCCAGCCACTCCTAAATATCACCTGGGCCAGCCACCTCTAAATATCACCTGGGCCAGGCACTCCTAAATATCACCTGGGCCAGACACTCCTAAATATCACCTTGGCCAGGCACTCCTAAATATCACCTGGGCCAGGCACTCCTAAATATCACCTGGGCCAGACACTCCTAAATATCACCTGGGCCAGCCACTCCTAAATATCACCTGGGCCAGCCACTCCTAAATATCACCTGGGCCAGACATTCCTAAATATCACCTGGGCCAGGCACTCCTAAATATCACCTGGGCCAGCCACTCCTAAATATCACCTGGGCCAGACACTCCTAAATATCACCTGGGCCAGCCACTCCTAAATATCACCTGGGCCAGCCACCCCTAAATATCACCTGGGCCAGCCACCACTAAATATCACCTGGGCCAACACCTCCCGACTAACGTACTGACTAACGAGGTGACACCAATCAGTGTGCCCTACGTGCTAAAATGCTACCTAGAAATGGAAATAGAAAAAGCAAAACCTGTATTAGCCTGCCCGGTGACATCACCAGGCAGTAAATTATTTAATAGGCCAATAACAGCTAGTTTTCAGTATTCCCCTCCCCACTCCGACCAATCCCAGACAATCAAATTGCTCTTTGTTAATCAGCTATTTGCGTTTCTTTTTGACCATTTTAATTGAACATAATCACAGTAAGTTACTTAATTGTTACCCAGAAATGATATTCATGTTGATATTAAAATGGCTGAATTGGGCCTTTATCAACAAAATATCTCTCTCTCTCTAAATTAGATCATATTCTGTGTAATATGGACTTTCACTGTGCCTATTTGAAGTCTTTCGTTGCCTATAATATAGATAACACCCACAATTCATTGCAGATAAAGCACAAGCAAAATGGTCTTAAAAACGGCACCCTGTTCACTACATAGTACAGGTATTTTAACCAGAGCAGTATGTGCCCTGGTCAAACCTATTGCATTTATGTGAGGAATAACAGTGCCATTTCTGACACAGCCGTTGACTTGCAACAGTCTCTCACAAGTGGAGACAGCTCAGACCGCACAGAGAAGGAAGAAACACGATGATTAACATGCAGATTTCCTTTTCAGTGTGAGACTGAAAGGGGTTTAAAGTCCAAACAGATGTTCCTGCTAAAACTACCTCGACAACAGCCTCTCTATCCAGCCCTACTGTTCATCCCTGCTGAGTCTCCTCATCACAACAGACTCTTTATCCAGCCCTACTGTTCATCTCTGCTGAGTCTCCTCATCACAACAGCCTCTCTATCCAGCCCTACATCTCTGCTGAGTCTCCTCATCACAACAGACTCTCTATCCAGCCCTACATCTCTGCTGAGTCTCCGCATCACAACAGCCTCTCTATCCAGCCCTACTGTAGATCACTGCTGAGTCTCCTCATCACAACAGCCTCTCTATCCAGCCCTACATCTCTGCTGAGTCTCCTCATCACAACATCCTTTCTATCCAGCCCTACATCTCTGCTGAGTCTCCTCATCACAACAGCCTCTCTATCCAGCCCTACATCTCTGCTGAGTCTCCTCATCACAACAGCCTCTCTATCCAGCCCTACATCTCTGCTGAGTCTCCTCATCACAACATCCTTTCTATCCAGCCCTACATCTCTGCTGAGTCTCCTCATCACAACAGCCTCTCTATCCAGCCCTACATCTCTGCTGAGTCTCCTCATCACAACATCCTTTCTATCCAGCCCTACATCTCTGCTGAGTCTCCTCATCACAACAGCCTCTCTATCCAGCCCTACATCTCTGCTGAGTCTCCTCATCACAACAGCATCTCTATCCAGCCCTACATCTCTGCTGAGTCTCCTCATCACAACAGACTCTCTATCCAGCCCTACTGTTCATCACTTCTCTGTACTAGACTAACAGACTGTACATTAGAAATATGTGCATCAAAACTATTGATTGTCCTAATAGAGCTAATGAAAAACTAGAAATTTATTAATTCCATAATGTGTTGTGATGAACGCGAACCAAAAATGGGAAGGTGACACAAACCGACAGGACACACCCCAACAGGACAGGACACAGCTCAACAGGACAGGACACAGCTCAACAGGACAGGACACACCCCAACAGGACAGGACACAGCTCAACAGGACAGGACACAGCTCAACAGGACAGGTCAGGACACAGCTCAACAGGACAGGTCAGGACACAGCTCAACTGGACAGGACACAGCTCAACAGGACAGGACACACCCCAACAGGACAGGACACAGCTCAACAGGACAGGACACAGTTCAACAGGACAGGTCAGGACACAGCTCAACAGGACAGGACACAGCTCAACAGGACAGGACACAGCTCAACAGGACAGGACACAGCTCAACAGGACAGGACACAGCCCAACAGGACAGGACACAGCCCAACAGGACAGGACACAGCTCAACAGGACAGGACACAGCCCAACAGGACAGGACACAGCCCAACAGGACAGGACACAGCCCAACAGGACAGGACACAGCCCAACAGGACAGGACACAGCCCAACAGGCAGAGCTGCTGTCGAAGAGGGATAACCTACTACACAGTACTCTACCTTCCCTGTTCCCTGGAGCACACACAAACACACACAGAGACACACACACACACACACACACACACACACACACACACACACACACACACACACACACACACACACACCACACACACACACACACACACACACACACACACACACACACACACACACACACACACACACACACACACACACACACACACACACACACACAGCCACAGTAACAGACACGTGGACACGTGGAGCTGGTCTAATTAGCCACTGACAGTGCTCACTATAACAAACTGCCAAAGCTTAACAGTATTTTTAGCAACAATATGACATGTGGTCGCCATGGCAGGAAGAATCAGCAACACGTTTTCTCAGGTCAAGTCAAAATAAAATAGGGTTTGTTTCCCAGACACATAGGGCCAGTTTCCCAGACACATAGGGCCAGTTTCCCAGACACAGAGGGTTTGTTTCCCAGACACATAGGGCCAGTTTCCCAGACACATAGGGACAGTTTCCGAGACACATAGGGTCAGTTTCCCAGACACATAGTGCCAGTTTCCCAGACACAGAGGGTTTGTTTCCCAGACACATAGGGCCAGTTTCCCAGACACAGAGGGTTTGTTTCCCAGACACATAGGGCCAGTTTCCCAGACACATAGGGTCAGTTTCCCAGACACATAGTGCCAGTTTCCCAGACACAGAGGGTTTGTTTCCCAGACACATAGGGCCAGTTTCCCAGACACAGAGGGTTTGTTTCCCAGACACATAGGGCCAGTTTCCCAGACACATAGGGCCAGTTTCCCAGACACATAGGGCCAGTTTCCGAGACACATAGGGCCAGTTTCCCAGATACATAGTGCCAGTTTCCCAGACACAGAGGGTTTGTTTCCCAGACACATAGTGACAGTTTCCCAGACACATAGGGCCAGTTTCCCAGACACATAGGGCCAGTTTCCCAGACACATAGGGCCAGTTTCCCAGACACATAGGGCCAGTTTCCCAGACACATAGGGACAGTTTCCCAGACACATAGGGACAGTTTCCCAGACACATAGGGCCAGTTTCCCAGAGACATAGTGTTTGTTTCCCAGACACATAGGGTTTGTTTCCCAGACACATAGGGCCTGTTTCCCAGACACATAGGGCCAGTTTCCCAGACACATAGGGCCAGTTTCCCAGACACATAGGGACAGTTTCCCAGACACATAGGGCCAGTTTCCCAGACACATAGGGCCGGTTTCCCAGACACATAATACCAGTTTCCCAGACACAAAGGGTTTGTTTCCCAGACACAGAGGGCCAGTTTCCCAGACACATAGGGCCAGTTTCCCAGACACAGATAAAGTCCAGTCCTGAACTAAAAATCCCTTTCAAAAGAGAATCTCCTGACGACGGGTTTTTTAGTTCAGGAATGGCTTTAGTCTCTTTCCAGGTAACCGGCTCATAATAACGAGTTGAGGCGAAACCGACACGTTTACAAACAATTTACTGACAAAGTTATTTTTTTGCACTACAACACAAAGGAGTACTATGAGAAGACAAAGAAAAACATTTTTTTTTTGTATGAGGCTTTTGTTGACTGATTAAGACACACCGGAGTGAGCATCAGTGGGCTATTGTTTAATAGACCATGTGACCTGACGGAAGAAAGAAGGTAGTGACCCTGAAGAAGTGCCGGAAATGATGTCTGACTGCTGCGAGAGAGAGAGAGAGAGAGAGAGAGAGAGAGAGAGAGAAAGAGTGAGAGAGAGAGAGAGAGAGAGAGAAAGAGAGAGAGAGAGAGAGAGAGAGAGAGAGAGAGTAAGAGAGAGAGTAAGAGAGAGAGTAAGAGAGAGAGAGAGAGAGAGAGAGAGAGAGAGAGAGAGAGAGAGAGAGGTGGCCTTAGTCTCTGTCCTGGAAACAGAGATAAAGAGAGAAACAGAGAGAGAGAGAGAGATAATTAATTAACACCAGACAAAGGAATGGAATGACAGTTGGTCAACCATACGTTTTCAAAAAGAAGACAAATAAACTGAATTACCCTTGAAAGTATTTAGAGAATGGTTTGTTTGTATATAGCATTAAATAACATGTCTCCTAAAGATTTCTCTGAAAATAGGGACAATAGTAGAAATATCTACTAGAAAAAGCTATACAGTACAACTTACTTTTTCCCAAATTAGTTCTCTGAAAACAGTGGACCAAAGATAAACAATAAACCCCAAAAGACTGTACACAGCAATGTCCTTTCTTTTAAATGTACATGTTCAAGCAGTACCTAATAATGACATGTGTTTACAATCAGATTCCTTTCAGATGTCTCTCAGTGTTTCAGATGTCTCTCTGTGTTTCAGTGATTCAGATCTCTCTCTGTGTTTCAGTGATTCAGATCTCTCTCTGTGTTTCAGTGATTCAGATCTCTCTCTGTGTTTCAGTGATTCAGATCTCTCTGTGTTTCAGTGATTCAGATCTCTCTCTGTGTTTCAGTGATTCAGATCTCTCTCTGTGTTTCAGTGATTCAGATCTCTCTCTGTGTTTCAGTGATTCAGATGTCTCTCTGTGTTTCAGTGATTCAGATCTCTCTCTGTGTTTCAGTGATTCAGATGTCTCTCTGTGTTTCAGTGAGTCAGATCTCTCTCTGTGTTTCAGTGATGCAGATGTCTCTCTGTGTTTCAGTGATTCAGATCTCTCTCTGTGTTTCAGTGATTCAGATCTCTCTCTGCGTTTCAGTGATTCAGATGTCTTTCTGTGTTTCAGTGATTCAGATCTCTCTCTGTGTTTCAGTGATTCAGATCTCTCTCTGTGTTTCAGTGATTCAGATCTCTCTCTGTGTTTCAGTGATTCAGATCTCTCTCTGTGTTTCAGTGATTCAGATCTCTCTCTGTGTTTCAGTGATTCAGATCTCTCTCTGTGTTTCAGTGATTCAGATCTATCTCTGTGTTTCAGTGATTCAGATCTCTCTCAATGTTTCAGTGATTCAGATCTCTCTCTGTGTTTCAGATCTCTCTCTGTGTTTCAGTGATTCAGATCTCTCTCTGTGTTTCAGTGATTCAGATCTCTCTCTGTGTTTCAGTGATTCAGATCTCTCTGTGTTTCAGTGTTTCAGATCTCTTCCTGTGTTTCAGTGATTCAGTTCTCTCTCTGTGTTTCAGTGATTCAGATGTCTCTCTGTGTTTCAGTGATTCAGATCTCTCTCTGTGTTTCAGTGATTCAGATCTCTCTGTGTTTCAGTGATTCAGATCTCTCTCTGTGTTTCAGTGATTCAGATCTCTCTCTGTGTTTCAATGATTCAGATCTCTCTCTGTGTTTCAGTGATTCAGATCTCTCTCTGTGTTTCAGTGATTCAGATCTCTCTCTCTGTGTTTCAGTGATTCAGATCTCTCTCTGTGTTTCAGTGTTTCAGATCTCTTCCTGTGTTTCAGTGATTCAGATCTCTCTCTGTGTTTCAGTGATTCAGATGTCTCTCTGTGTTTCAGTGATTCAGATCTCTCTCTGTGTTTCAGTGATTCAGATCTCTCTCTGTGTTTCAGTGATTCAGATCTCTCTCTGTGTTTCAGTGATTCAGATCTCTCTGTGTTTCAGTGATTCAGATCTCTCTCTGTGTTTCAGTGATTCAGATCTCTCTCTGTGTTTCAGTGATTCAGATCTCTCTCTGTGTTTCAGTGATTCAGATGTCTCTCTGTGTTTCAGTGATTCAGATCTCTCTCTGTGTTTCAGTGATTCAGATGTCTCTCTGTGTTTCAGTGATGCAGATGTCTCTCTGTGTTTCAGTGATTCAGATCTCTCTCTGTGTTTCAGTGATTCAGATCTCTCTCTGTGTTTCAGTGATTCAGATCTCTCTCTGTGTTTCAGTGATTCAGATCTCTCTGTGTTTCAGTGATTCAGATCTATCTCTGTGTTTCAGTGATTCAGATCTCTCTCTGTGTTTCAGTGATTCAGATCTCTCTCTGTGTTTCAGTGATTCAGATGTCTCTCTGTGTTTCAGTGATTCAGATCTCTCTCTGTGTTTCAGTGATTCAGATCTCTCTCTGTGTTTCAGTGATTCAGATGTCTCTCTGTGTTTCAGTGATTCAGATCTCTCTCTGTGTTTCAGTGATTCAGATCTCTCTCTGTGTTTCAGTGATTCAGATCTCTCTCTGTGTTTCAGATCTCTCTCTGTGTTTCAGTGATTCAGATGTCTCTCTGTGTTTCAGTGATTCAGATCTCTCTCTGTGTTTCAGTGATTCAGATCTCTCTGTGTTTCAGTGTTTCAGATGTCTCTCTGTGTTTCAGTGATTCAGATCTCTCTCTGTGTTTCAGTGATTCAGATCTCTCTCTGTGTTTCAGTGATTCAGATCTCTCTCTGTGTTTCAGTGATTCAGATCTCTTTCTGTGTTTCAGTGATTCAGATCTCTCTCTGTGTTTCAGTGATTCAGATCTCTCTCTGTGTTTCAGATGTCTCTCTGTGTTTCAGTGATTCAGATGTCTCTCTGTGTTTCAGTGATTCAGATCTCTCTCTGTGTTTCAGTGATTCAGATCTCTCTGTGTTTCAGTGTTTCAGATCTCTTCCTGTGTTTCAGTGATTCAGTTCTCTCTCTGTGTTTCAGTGATTCAGATCTCTCTCTGTGTTTCAGTGATGCAGATGTCTCTCTGTGTTTCAGTGATTCAGATCTCTCTCTGTGTTTCAGTGATTCAGATCTCTCTCTGTGTTTCAGTGATTCAGATCTCTCTCTGTGTTTCAGTGATTCAGATCTCTCTGTGTTTCAGTGATTCAGATCTATCTCTGTGTTTCAGTGATTCAGATCTCTCTCTGTGTTTCAGTGATTCAGATCTCTCTCTGTGTTTCAGTGATTCAGATGTCTCTCTGTGTTTCAGTGATTCAGATCTCTCTCTGTGTTTCAGTGATTCAGATCTCTCTCTGTGTTTCAGTGATTCAGATCTCTCTCTGTGTTTCAGTGATTCAGATCTCTCTCTGTGTTTCAGTGATTCAGATCTCTCTCTGTGTTTCAGTGATTCAGATCTCTCTCTGTGTTTCAGTGATTCAGATCTCTCTCTGTGTTTCAGATCTCTCTCTGTGTTTCAGTGATTCAGATCTCTCTCTGTGTTTCAGTGATTCAGATCTCTCTCTGTGTTTCAGTGATTCAGATCTCTCTGTGTTTCAGTGTTTCAGATCTCTTCCTGTGTTTCAGTGATTCAGTTCTCTCTCTGTGTTTCAGTGATTCAGATGTCTCTCTGTGTTTCAGTGATTCAGATCTCTCTCTGTGTTTCAGTGATTCAGATCTCTCTGTGTTTCAGTGATTCAGATCTCTCTCTGTGTTTCAGTGATTCAGATCTCTCTCTGTGTTTCAATGATTCAGATCTCTCTCTGTGTTTCAGTGATTCAGATCTCTCTCTGTGTTTCAGTGATTCAGATCTCTCTCTCTGTGTTTCAGTGATTCAGATCTCTCTCTGTGTTTCAGTGTTTCAGATCTCTTCCTGTGTTTCAGTGATTCAGATGTCTCTCTGTGTTTCAGTGATTCAGATGTCTCTCTCTGTGTTTCAGATCTCTCTCTGTGTTTCAGTGATTCAGATCTCTCTCTGTGTTTCAGTGATTCAGATCTCTCTCTGTGTTTCAGTGATTCAGATCTCTCTGTGTTTCAGTGTTTCAGATCTCTTCCTGTGTTTCAGTGATTCAGTTCTCTCTCTGTGTTTCAGTGATTCAGATGTCTCTCTGTGTTTCAGTGATTCAGATCTCTCTCTGTGTTTCAGTGATTCAGATCTCTCTGTGTTTCAGTGATTCAGATCTCTCTCTGTGTTTCAGTGATTCAGATCTCTCTCTGTGTTTCAATGATTCAGATCTCTCTCTGTGTTTCAGTGATTCAGATCTCTCTCTGTGTTTCAGTGATTCAGATCTCTCTCTGTGTTTCAGTGATTCAGATCTCTCTCTGTGTTTCAGTGTTTCAGATCTCTTCCTGTGTTTCAGTGATTCAGATGTCTCTCTGTGTTTCAGTGATTCAGATCTCTCTCTGTGTTTCAGTGATTCAGATCTCTCTCTGTGTTTCAGTGATTCAGATCTCTCTGTGTTTCAGTGATTCAGATCTCTCTCTGTGTTTCAGTGATTCAGATCTCTCTCTGTGTTTCAGTGATTCAGATCTCTCTCTGTGTTTCAGTGATTCAGATGTCTCTCTGTGTTTCAGTGATTCAGATCTCTCTCTGTGTTTCAGTGATTCAGATGTCTCTCTGTGTTTCAGTGAGTCAGATCTCTCTCTGTGTTTCAGTGATGCAGATGTCTCTCTGTGTTTCAGTGATTCAGATCTCTCTCTGTGTTTCAGTGATTCAGATCTCTCTCTGCGTTTCAGTGATTCAGATGTCTTTCTGTGTTTCAGTGATTCAGATCTCTCTCTGTGTTTCAGTGATTCAGATCTCTCTCTGTGTTTCAGTGATTCAGATCTCTCTCTGTGTTTCAGTGATTCAGATCTATCTCTGTGTTTCAGTGATTCAGATCTCTCTCAATGTTTCAGTGATTCAGATCTCTCTCTGTGTTTCAGATCTCTCTCTGTGTTTCAGTGATTCAGATCTCTCTCTGTGTTTCAGTGATTCAGATCTCTCTCTGTGTTTCAGTGATTCAGATCTCTCTCTGTGTTTCAATGATTCAGATCTCTCTCTGTGTTTCAGTGATTCAGATCTCTCTCTGTGTTTCAGTGATTCAGATCTCTCTCTCTGTGTTTCAGTGATTCAGATCTCTCTCTGTGTTTCAGTGTTTCAGATCTCTTCCTGTGTTTCAGTGATTCAGATCTCTCTCTGTGTTTCAGTGATTCAGATGTCTCTCTGTGTTTCAGTGATTCAGATCTCTCTCTGTGTTTCAGTGATTCAGATCTCTCTCTGTGTTTCAGTGATTCAGATCTCTCTCTGTGTTTCAGTGATTCAGATCTCTCTCTGTGTTTCAGTGATTCAGATCTCTCTCTGTGTTTCAGTGATTCAGATCTCTCTCTGTGTTTCAGTGATTCAGATCTCTCTCTGTGTTTCAGATCTCTCTCTGTGTTTCAGTGATTCAGATCTCTCTCTGTGTTTCAGTGATTCAGATCTCTCTCTGTGTTTCAGTGATTCAGATCTCTCTGTGTTTCAGTGTTTCAGATCTCTTCCTGTGTTTCAGTGATTCAGTTCTCTCTCTGTGTTTCAGTGATTCAGATGTCTCTCTGTGTTTCAGTGATTCAGATCTCTCTCTGTGTTTCAGTGATTCAGATCTCTCTGTGTTTCAGTGATTCAGATCTCTCTCTGTGTTTCAGTGATTCAGATCTCTCTCTGTGTTTCAATGATTCAGATCTCTCTCTGTGTTTCAGTGATTCAGATCTCTCTCTGTGTTTCAGTGATTCAGATCTCTCTCTCTGTGTTTCAGTGATTCAGATCTCTCTCTGTGTTTCAGTGTTTCAGATCTCTTCCTGTGTTTCAGTGATTCAGATGTCTCTCTGTGTTTCAGTGATTCAGATGTCTCTCTCTGTGTTTCAGATCTCTCTCTGTGTTTCAGTGATTCAGATCTCTCTCTGTGTTTCAGTGATTCAGATCTCTCTCTGTGTTTCAGTGATTCAGATCTCTCTGTGTTTCAGTGTTTCAGATCTCTTCCTGTGTTTCAGTGATTCAGTTCTCTCTCTGTGTTTCAGTGATTCAGATGTCTCTCTGTGTTTCAGTGATTCAGATCTCTCTCTGTGTTTCAGTGATTCAGATCTCTCTGTGTTTCAGTGATTCAGATCTCTCTCTGTGTTTCAGTGATTCAGATCTCTCTCTGTGTTTCAATGATTCAGATCTCTCTCTGTGTTTCAGTGATTCAGATCTCTCTCTGTGTTTCAGTGATTCAGATCTCTCTCTGTGTTTCAGTGATTCAGATCTCTCTCTGTGTTTCAGTGTTTCAGATCTCTTCCTGTGTTTCAGTGATTCAGATGTCTCTCTGTGTTTCAGTGATTCAGATCTCTCTCTGTGTTTCAGTGATTCAGATCTCTCTCTGTGTTTCAGTGATTCAGATCTCTCTGTGTTTCAGTGATTCAGATCTCTCTCTGTGTTTCAGTGATTCAGATCTCTCTCTGTGTTTCAGTGATTCAGATCTCTCTCTGTGTTTCAGTGATTCAGATGTCTCTCTGTGTTTCAGTGATTCAGATCTCTCTCTGTGTTTCAGTGATTCAGATGTCTCTCTGTGTTTCAGTGAGTCAGATCTCTCTCTGTGTTTCAGTGATGCAGATGTCTCTCTGTGTTTCAGTGATTCAGATCTCTCTCTGTGTTTCAGTGATTCAGATCTCTCTCTGCGTTTCAGTGATTCAGATGTCTTTCTGTGTTTCAGTGATTCAGATCTCTCTCTGTGTTTCAGTGATTCAGATCTCTCTCTGTGTTTCAGTGATTCAGATCTCTCTCTGTGTTTCAGTGATTCAGATCTCTCTCTGTGTTTCAGTGATTCAGATCTCTCTCTGTGTTTCAGTGATTCAGATCTCTCTCTGTGTTTCAGTGATTCAGATCTATCTCTGTGTTTCAGTGATTCAGATCTCTCTCAATGTTTCAGAGATTCAGATCTCTCTCTGTGTTTCAGATCTCTCTCTGTGTTTCAGTGATTCAGATCTCTCTCTGTGTTTCAGTGATTCAGATCTCTCTCTGTGTTTCAGTGATTCAGATCTCTCTGTGTTTCAGTGTTTCAGATCTCTTCCTGTGTTTCAGTGATTCAGTTCTCTCTCTGTGTTTCAGTGATTCAGATGTCTCTCTGTGTTTCAGTGATTCAGATCTCTCTCTGTGTTTCAGTGATTCAGATCTCTCTGTGTTTCAGTGATTCAGATCTCTCTCTGTGTTTCAGTGATTCAGATCTCTCTCTGTGTTTCAATGATTCAGATCTCTCTCTGTGTTTCAGTGATTCAGATCTCTCTCTGTGTTTCAGTGATTCAGATCTCTCTCTCTGTGTTTCAGTGATTCAGATCTCTCTCTGTGTTTCAGTGTTTCAGATCTCTTCCTGTGTTTCAGTGATTCAGATCTCTCTCTGTGTTTCAGTGATTCAGATGTCTCTCTGTGTTTCAGTGATTCAGATCTCTCTCTGTGTTTCAGTGATTCAGATCTCTCTCTGTGTTTCAGTGATTCAGATCTCTCTCTGTGTTTCAGTGATTCAGATCTCTCTGTGTTTCAGTGATTCAGATCTCTCTCTGTGTTTCAGTGATTCAGATCTCTCTCTGTGTTTCAGTGATTCAGATCTCTCTCTGTGTTTCAGTGATTCAGATGTCTCTCTGTGTTTCAGTGATTCAGATCTCTCTCTGTGTTTCAGTGATTCAGATGTCTCTCTGTGTTTCAGTGATGCAGATGTCTCTCTGTGTTTCAGTGATTCAGATCTCTCTCTGTGTTTCAGTGATTCAGATCTCTCTCTGTGTTTCAGTGATTCAGATCTCTCTCTGTGTTTCAGTGATTCAGATCTCTTCCTGTGTTTCAGTGATTCAGATCTATCTCTGTGTTTCAGTGATTCAGATCTCTCTCTGTGTTTCAGTGATTCAGATCTCTCTCTGTGTTTCAGTGATTCAGATGTCTCTCTGTGTTTCAGTGATTCAGATCTCTCTCTGTGTTTCAGTGATTCAGATCTCTCTCTGTGTTTCAGTGATTCAGATCTCTCTCTGTGTTTCAGTGATTCAGATCTCTCTCTGTGTTTCAGTGATTCAGATCTCTCTCTGTGTTTCAGTGATTCAGATCTCTCTCTGTGTTTCAGATCTCTCTCTGTGTTTCAGTGATTCAGATGTCTCTCTGTGTTTCAGTGATTCAGATCTCTCTCTGTGTTTCAGTGATTCAGATCTCTCTGTGTTTCAGTGTTTCAGATGTCTCTCTGTGTTTCAGTGATTCAGATCTCTCTCTGTGTTTCAGTGATTCAGATCTCTCTCTGTGTTTCAGTGATTCAGATCTCTCTCTGTGTTTCAGTGATTCAGATCTCTTTCTGTGTTTCAGTGATTCAGATCTCTCTCTGTGTTTCAGTGATTCAGATCTCTCTCTGTGTTTCAGATGTCTCTCTGTGTTTCAGTGATTCAGATGTCTCTCTGTGTTTCAGTGATTCAGATCTCTCTCTGTGTTTCAGTGATTCAGATCTCTCTGTGTTTCAGTGTTTCAGATCTCTTCCTGTGTTTCAGTGATTCAGTTCTCTCTCTGTGTTTCAGTGATTCAGATCTCTCTCTGTGTTTCAGTGATGCAGATGTCTCTCTGTGTTTCAGTGATTCAGATCTCTCTCTGTGTTTCAGTGATTCAGATCTCTCTCTGTGTTTCAGTGATTCAGATCTCTCTCTGTGTTTCAGTGATTCAGATCTCTCTGTGTTTCAGTGATTCAGATCTATCTCTGTGTTTCAGTGATTCAGATCTCTCTCTGTGTTTCAGTGATTCAGATCTCTCTCTGTGTTTCAGTGATTCAGATGTCTCTCTGTGTTTCAGTGATTCAGATCTCTCTCTGTGTTTCAGTGATTCAGATCTCTCTCTGTGTTTCAGTGATTCAGATCTCTCTCTGTGTTTCAGTGATTCAGATCTCTCTCTGTGTTTCAGTGATTCAGATCTATCTCTGTGTTTCAGTGATTCAGATCTCTCTCTGTGTTTCAGTGATTCAGATCTCTCTCTGTGTTTCAGTGATTCAGATGTCTCTCTGTGTTTCAGTGATTCAGATCTCTCTCTGTGTTTCAGTGATTCAGATCTCTCTCTGTGTTTCAGTGATTCAGATCTCTCTCTGTGTTTCAGTGATTCAGATCTCTCTCTGTGTTTCAGTGATTCAGATCTCTCTCTGTGTTTCAGTGATTCAGATCTCTCTCTGTGTTTCAGTGATTCAGATCTCTCTCTGTGTTTCAGATCTCTCTCTGTGTTTCAGTGATTCAGATCTCTCTCTGTGTTTCAGTGATTCAGATCTCTCTCTGTGTTTCAGTGATTCAGATCTCTCTGTGTTTCAGTGTTTCAGATCTCTTCCTGTGTTTCAGTGATTCAGTTCTCTCTCTGTGTTTCAGTGATTCAGATGTCTCTCTGTGTTTCAGTGATTCAGATCTCTCTCTGTGTTTCAGTGATTCAGATCTCTCTGTGTTTCAGTGATTCAGATCTCTCTCTGTGTTTCAGTGATTCAGATCTCTCTCTGTGTTTCAATGATTCAGATCTCTCTCTGTGTTTCAGTGATTCAGATCTCTCTCTGTGTTTCAGTGATTCAGATCTCTCTCTGTGTTTCAGTGATTCAGATCTCTCTGTGTTTCAGTGTTTCAGATCTCTTCCTGTGTTTCAGTGATTCAGTTCTCTCTCTGTGTTTCAGTGATTCAGATGTCTCTCTGTGTTTCAGTGATTCAGATCTCTCTCTGTGTTTCAGTGATTCAGATCTCTCTGTGTTTCAGTGATTCAGATCTCTCTCTGTGTTTCAGTGATTCAGATCTCTCTCTGTGTTTCAATGATTCAGATCTCTCTCTGTGTTTCAGTGATTCAGATCTCTCTCTGTGTTTCAGTGATTCAGATCTCTCTCTGTGTTTCAGTGATTCAGATCTCTCTCTGTGTTTCAGTGTTTCAGATCTCTTCCTGTGTTTCAGTGATTCAGATGTCTCTCTGTGTTTCAGTGATTCAGATCTCTCTCTGTGTTTCAGTGATTCAGATCTCTCTCTGTGTTTCAGTGATTCAGATCTCTCTCTGTGTTTCAGTGATTCAGATCTCTCTGTGTTTCAGTGATTCAGATCTCTCTCTGTGTTTCAGTGATTCAGATCTCTCTCTGTGTTTCAGTGATTCAGATCTCTCTCTGTGTTTCAGTGATTCAGATGTCTCTCTGTGTTTCAGTGATTCAGATCTCTCTCTGTGTTTCAGTGATTCAGATCTCTCTGTGTTTCAGTGATTCAGATCTCTCTGTGTTTCAGTGATTCAGTTCTCTCTCTGTGTTTCAGTGATTCAGATGTCTCTCTGTGTTTCAGTGATTCAGATCTCTCTCTGTGTTTCAGTGATTCAGATCTCTCTGTGTTTCAGTGATTCAGATCTCTCTCTGTGTTTCAGTGATTCAGATCTCTCTCTGTGTTTCAATGATTCAGATCTCTCTCTGTGTTTCAGTGATTCAGATCTCTCTCTGTGTTTCAGTGATTCAGATCTCTCTCTGTGTTTCAGTGATTCAGATCTCTCTCTGTGTTTCAGTGTTTCAGATCTCTTCCTGTGTTTCAGTGATTCAGATGTCTCTCTGTGTTTCAGTGATTCAGATCTCTCTCTGTGTTTCAGTGATTCAGATCTCTCTCTGTGTTTCAGTGATTCAGATCTCTCTCTGTGTTTCAGTGATTCAGATCTCTCTGTGTTTCAGTGATTCAGATCTCTCTCTGTGTTTCAGTGATTCAGATCTCTCTCTGTGTTTCAGTGATTCAGATCTCTCTCTGTGTTTCAGTGATTCAGATGTCTCTCTGTGTTTCAGTGATTCAGATCTCTCTCTGTGTTTCAGTGATTCAGATCTCTCTCTGTGTTTCAGTGATTCAGATCTCTCTGTGTTTCAGTGATTCAGATCTATCTCTGTGTTTCAGTGATTCAGATCTCTCTCTGTGTTTCAGTGATTCAGATCTCTCTCTGTGTTTCAGTGATTCAGATCTCTCTCTGTGTTTCAGTGATTCAGATCTCTCTCTGTGTTTCAGTGATTCAGATCTCTCTCTGTGTTTCAATGATTCAGATCTCTCTCTGTGTTTCAGTGATTCAGATCTCTCTCTGTGTTTCAGTGATTCAGATCTCTCTCTCTGTGTTTCAGTGATTCAGATCTCTCTCTGTGTTTCAGTGTTTCAGATCTCTTCCTGTGTTTCAGTGATTCAGATGTCTCTCTGTGTTTCAGTGATTCAGATCTCTCTCTGTGATTCAGTGATTCAGATCTCTCTCTGTGTTTCAGTGATTCAGATCTCTCTCTGTGTTTCAGTGATTCAGATCTCTCTGTGTTTCAGTGATTCAGATCTCTCTCTGTGTTTCAGTGATTCAGATCTCTCTCTGTGTTTCAGTGATTCAGATCTCTCTCTGTGTTTCAGTGATTCAGATGTCTCTCTGTGTTTCAGTGATTCAGATCTCTCTCTGTGTTTCAGTGATTCAGATCTCTCTCTGTGTTTCAGTGATTCAGATCTCTCTGTGTTTCAGTGATTCAGATCTATCTCTGTGTTTCAGTGATTCAGATCTCTCTCTGTGTTTCAGTGATTCAGATCTCTCTCTGTGTTTCAGTGATTCAGATGTCTCTCTGTGTTTCAGTGATTCAGATCTCTCTCTGTGTTTCAGTGATTCAGATCTCTCTCTGTGTTTCAGTGATTCAGATCTCTCTCTGTGTTTCAATGATTCAGATCTCTCTCTGTGTTTCAGTGATTCAGATCTCTCTCTGTGTTTCAGTGATTCAGATCTCTCTCTCTGTGTTTCAGTGATTCAGATCTCTCTCTGTGTTTCAGTGTTTCAGATCTCTTCCTGTGTTTCAGTGATTCAGATCTCTATCTGTGTTTCAGTGATTCAGATGTCTCTATGTGTTTCAGTGATTCAGATCTCTCTGTGTTTCAGTGATTCAGATCCCTCTGTGTTTCAGTGATTCAGATCTCTTCCTGTGTTTCAGTGATTCAGATCTCTCTGTGTTTCAGTGATTCAGATCTCTCTCTGTGTTTCAGTGATTCAGATCTCTCTCTGTGTTTCAGTGATTCAGATCTCTCTCTGTGTTTCAGATCTCTCTCTGTGTTTCAGTGATTCAGATCTCTCTCTGTGTTTCAGTTATTCAGATCTCTCTCTGTGTTTCAGATATCTCTCTGTGTTTCAGTGATTCAGATCTCTCTCTGTGTTTCAGATCTCTCTCTGTGTTTCAGTGAATTAGATCTCTCTCTGTGTTTCAGTGATTCAGATCTCTCTTTGTGTTTCAGATGTCTCTCTGTGTTTCAGTGATTCAGATCTCTCTCTGTGTTTCAGTGATTCAGATCTCTCTCTGTGTTTCAGTGATTCAGATCTCTCTCTGTGTTTCAGTGATTCAGATCTCTCTCTGTGTTTCAGTGATTAAGATCTCTCTGTGTTTCAGTGATTCAGATCTCTCTCTGTGTTTCAGTGATTCAGATCTCTCTCTGTGTTTCAGTGATTCAGATCTCTCTCTCTGTGTTTCAGTGATTCAGATCTCTCTCTGTGTTTCAGTGATTCAGATCTCTATCTGTGTTTCAGTGATTCAGATGTCTCTATGTGTTTCAGTGATTCAGATCTCTCTCTGTGTTTCAGTGATTCAGATCTCTCTGTGTTTCAGTGATTCAGATCTCTTCCTGTGTTTCAGTGATTCAGATCTCTTTGTGTTTCAGTGATTCAGATCTCTTCCTGTGTTTCAGTGATTCAGATCTCTCTGTGTTTCAGTGATTCAGATCTCTCTCTGTGTTTCAGTGATTCAGATCTCTCTCTGTGTTTCAGATCTCTCTCTGTGTTTCAGTGATTCAGATCTCTCTCTGTGTTTCAGTTATTCAGATCTCTCTCTGTGTTTCAGATATCTCTCTGTGTTTCAGTGATTCAGATCTCTCTCTGTGTTTCAGATCTCTCTCTGTGTTTCAGTGAATTAGATCTCTCTCTGTGTTTCAGTGATTCAGATCTCTCTTTGTGTTTCAGATGTCTCTCTGTGTTTCAGTGATTCAGATCTCTCTCTGTGTTTCAGTGATTCAGATCTCTCTCTGTGTTTCAGTGATTCAGATCTCTCTCTGTGTTTCAGTGATTCAGATCTCTCTCTGTGTTTCAGTGATTAAGATCTCTCTGTGTTTCAGTGATTCAGATCTCTCTCTGTGTTTCAGTGATTCAGATCTCTCTCTTTGTTTCAGTGATTCAGATCTCTCTCTCTGTGTTTCAGTGATTCAGATCTCTCTCTGTGTTTCAGTGATTCAGATCTGTGTTTCAGTGATTCAGATCTCTCTGTGTTTCAGGGATTCAGATCTCTCTGTGTTTCAGTGATTCAGATCTCTCTCTGTGTTTCAGTGATTCAGATCTCTCTGTGTTTCAGTGATTCAGATCTCTCTCTGTGTTTCCGTGATTCAGATCTCTCTTTGTGTTTCAGTGATTCAAATCTGTGTTTCAGTGATTCAGATCTCTCTGTGTTTCAGTAATTCAGATCTATCTCTGTGTTTCCGTGATTCAGATCTCTCTCTCTGTTTCAGTGATTCAGTAGACTGAGTTATATAGTCTTGTGACATTCTCAAGTGCTGCCTTCGTGTGAAATGCTTGAATGAGATGTATGTGATGTTATTAGTGAAAAGAAAACAGAACTGATTATTTTATTTTTTACAGAGACTATAGGTTTGACTGTAGAACAAGAGGATCCTTTACATTAAAGCTAGAAGTACTTAGTTGCTACATTCATTAAATTAATAAATTATACCCACTGATTCTGCCTCATGAGCATAGCTCAACTGTCGTACCCCATCAGAACCCAAAATATACACTGAGTGTACAAAACATAAATAAATATATGTTTTTGCAGACACTCTGATCCAGAGCGACATCCTTTACCAACTGAGTTTATACATTGTTATACTTTTTTCCATACTGGGTCCCATGTGGGAATCAAACCCACAACCCTGGAATTGCAAGCGCCATCTTTTACCAACTGAGCCACATGGGACCACAAAACATTAGGAACACCTGCTTTTTCCATGGCCAGGTGAATACAGCTCATCAGCTATGAACCCTTATTGATGTCACTTGTTAAATCCACTTCAATCACTGTAGATGAAGGGGAGGAGACAGGTTCAAGAATGATTTTTAAAGCCTTCGGACAATTGAGACGATGGATTGTGTTTGTGTGCCATTCAGAGGGTGAAGGGGCAAGACAAAAGATTGAAGTGCCTTTGAACGGGGTATGGAAGTAGGTTCACTGTCTTGAGTGTGTCAAGAACTGCACCGCTGCTGGGGTTTTTCACGCTCAACAGTTTCCCGTGTGTATCCAGAATGGTCCACCACCCAAAGGACCATCCAACCAACTTGACACAACTGTGGGAACCATTGGAGTCAACACGGGCCAGCATCCCCGTGGAATGCTTTCAACACCTTTCCCATGCCCTGATGAATTGAGGCTGTTCTGAGGGCAAAGGGCAAGGGGGCGTGAACTTTGCCTTTAAATTCCAATCGTGCATGAATAACGCTGAACTTCAGTGATCACGGATGGAATACAGCCCATCAGCGCTAACGTTTTGTAAACAACGTAAATGTAAACCAACTCTAGTTTTAAAAAATTGTTAGAACTATACAGTCGTTGTCATAGACAGTCAGTCCTTGCGTCCATGGCTCCGTCTGTGACTTTGAGAACGGTTACATACGTCCATCCTTATCTCTTAGATTTTTAATTTAAGGATTCTATGCAGCTTTAACGTTTACATTTCCATCTATTTAACAGACCTTCTTCTACAGAGCTTTCAGTCAACTAACCTAGGTAGGTACAAAACACAACCTGAACACTGTTCACAACAGCAACTACAATACGTGAGACCTTCTTCTACAGAGCTTTCAGTGCATTCAACTAACCTAGGTAGGTACAAAACACAACATGAACACTGTTCACAACAGCAACTACAATAAGTGAGACCTTCTTCCAAAATAACAGTCTACGTTGCTTGAACCCGTGATCAAGTATAGGTCTACAACTGTAATAGTTGTAATCTGGGGATAAACCAAGCGAAAGTATTGGGTGTACTGTACTGTGTACAACGTTGTGTTTCCGTTCCTCTCTGGTCTTCGGGACACAGTGTAGAAGACACATTAGCATGAGAATAGCTTCCACATGGAGGGACCGACCATCTGTCTGTCATCATCAAATATTTAAGATGTTTCAGATCAGTACCTCACGTTTAGACCATCAAAACAGGAGAGGACTTCTTCTGTTCCTCTCAAGAGCTCCTTTCCATTTCTAAAAAACAGACAATGCAACACCTCATGGCACAAAACCTTTGACCTTGACCCCTATTTGATCTTGATATTGTGTGTACGGTTGAAGTGGGAAGTTTACATGCACTTAGGTTGGAGTCATTAAAAACTTGTTTTTCAACCACTCCACAAATTTCTTATTAACAAACTATAGTTTTGGCAAGTCGGTTAGGACATCTACTTTGTGCATGACACAAGTTATTTTTCCAACAATTGTTTACAGACAGATTATTTCACATATAATCAATCACACATATCACAATTCCAGTGGGTCAGAAGTTTACATAAACTAAGTTGACAGTGCCTTTAAAGAGCTTGGAAAGTTCCAGAAAATTATGTCATGGCTTTAGAAGCTTCTGATAGGCTAATTGACATAATTTGAGTCAATTGGAAGTGTACCTGTGGATATATTTCAAGGCCTACCTTAAAACTCAGTGCCTCCTTGCTTGACATCATGGGAAAATCAAAAGAAATCAGCCAAGACCTCAGAAAAACAAACAATAGTAAGCAAGTATAAACACCATGGGACCATGCAGCCGTCATACCGCTCAGGAAGGAGACGCGTTCTGTCTCCTAGAGATGAACGTACTTTGGTGTGAAAAGTGCAAAACAATCCCATAACAACAGAAAAGGCCTACAAACCTGACTCAGTTACACCAGCTCTGTCAGGAGGAATGGGCCAAAATTCACCCAACCTATTGTGGGAAGCTTGTGGAAGGCGACCCGAAACGTTTGACCCAAGTTAAACAATTTCAGGGCAATGCTACCAAACACTAATTGACTGTATGTAAACTTCTGACCCACTGGGAATGTGATGAAAGAAATAAAAGCTGAAATAAATCATTCTCTCTACTATCATTCTGACATTTCACATTCTTAAAATAAAGTGGTGATACTAACTGACCTAAAACAGGGATTTTTTACTAGGATTTAATGTCAGGAATTGTGAAAAACTGAGTTCAAATGTATTTGGCTAAGGTGTACATAAACTTCCGTCTTCAACTGTATGTATTGATATGTAGGCTATGTTTGGCGTTTTTAAATGTCCTTGAGCTGTTCTTGTCTATTGATGTTCTGTATTATATCATGTTTCATGTGGACTCCAGGAAGAGGAGATGCTGCTTTTGCAACAGCTATTGGAGATCCTAATAAAATACTCCCCCCAAAAAATATCAGACATCCCATAATTTCTCTGAGTGTCGTTGAAAAGTGTGTCTACATACTGTAATGGCAGAGATATTGATAATAAGCACTATTGGTATAATTTGTTTATTCAGATCCACATTAAATGCTGCTTCAGTAGTTTCTGCCAAAGCAGCAGCTGTTGTTCCACACAAAACATAAAACATGAAATGTAACAAAACACTGATAGACATGGACAGTCACACACATTTTACAATATGCAAAAAATACATCTAAAGAATAATGTGTGTGTGTGTGTGTGTGTGTGTGTGTGTGTCATTTCACAGTCCCTATTGTACCATCTTGTGGGGTAGGTACCCTCAGATGAACCATCAAACAGGCAAAGCATCAATACAGGATTAAAATTGAATCCTACTACACTACTGCTCTGATGCTTGTCGGATGTGGCAGGGCTCAAAGGGAAACCCAGCCGCGAGCTGCCCAGTGTTGTGAGCCTACCAGATGAGCAAAATGCCTTTTATGCTCGCTTCGAGGCAAGCAACACTGAAGCATGCATGAGAGCACCAGCTGTTCCGGACGACTGTGTGATCTCGGTAGCCGACGCGAGCAAAACCTTTAAACGGGTCAACATTCACAAAGCTACGGGCCAGACCGATTACAAGGACGTGTACTCAAAGCATGCGCAGACCACCTGGGAAGTGTTTTCACTGACATTTTCAACCTCTCTCTGACTGCTGATCCTCAACACTGGGTCACCTCAGGGCTGGGTGCTCAGTTCCCTTCTGTACTCCCTGTTCACCCACGACTGTGTGGCCAAACACAACTCCAACACCATCATTAACTTTGCTAACGACACAACAGTGGTAGGCCTGATTACAGACAACGAGGGGACAGCCTATAGCGAGGAGGTCAGAGACCAACCTCTCCCTCAATGTGAGCAAGACAAAGGAGCTGATTGTGGACTACAGGAAAAGGCGTGCCGAACAGGCCCCCAATAGCATCTACACCTGTTGTATTCGGCGCATGTGACAAATAAAGTTTTATATGATTTGTACATTTTTTTAAGTTAATGTTGCTGTTTGCTTGAGTTATTGGAAATGGAATGGTATTCCATGCGGTCGTGGCTCTGTCTAATAATTTGCATTGCCAGGACTTAGTTCTGGACTGACAAGATACTCTTGGTGGTCTTGTGTGGGTGTCTGAGCTGTATGTTATTTGATAATGCAGAAAATCTGGAAATTTCATCATAGTAATGTTTCTCATAAAAACTAGAAGAGAAGCAGTTAATCTCATAGTTAATCTCACAAAGTCTGGCATTCATGTTGTTGATGTAGGTTCTGGCATTTAAGGGCAACTGTACTGCTCTGTTTTGAGCCAGCTGCAGCTTTGCTGGGTCCTTCTTTGCTGCCTTTGAACATACTACCGGACAGTAATCAATTTGAAACAAGACCAGAGACTGAACAACTAGTACGGTTGATTTTTAAAAAAACACAGAACATATACTATACAGTTCCTTGCGAAAGTATTCGGCCCCCTTGAACTTTGCTACCTTTTGCC
This sequence comes from Oncorhynchus clarkii lewisi, assembly GCF_045791955.1. Lineage (NCBI taxonomy): Eukaryota > Metazoa > Chordata > Actinopteri > Salmoniformes > Salmonidae > Oncorhynchus > Oncorhynchus clarkii. The sequence goes on along the minus strand of NC_092163.1, from coordinate 80,403,060 downwards.
ACATTTCAGGCTTCAAACATAAAGATATAAAACTGCATTTTTTTGTGAAGAATCAACAACAAGTGGGACACAATCATGAAGTGGAACGACATTTATTGGATATTTCAAACTTTTTTAACAAATCAAAAACGGAAAAATTGGGCGCGCAAAATTATTCAGCCCCTTTACTTTCAGTGCAGCAAACTCTCTCCAGAAGTTCAGTGAGGATCTCTGAATGATCCAATGTTGACCTAAATGACTAATGATGATAAATACAATCCACCTGTGTGTAATCAAGTCTCCGTATAAATGCACCTGCACTGTGATAGTCTCAGAGGTCCGTTAAAAGCGCAGAGAGCATCATGAAGAACAAGGAACACACCAGACAGGTCCGAGATACTGTTGTGAAGAAGTTTATAGCCGGATTTGGATACAAAAATATTTCCCAAGCTTTAAACATCCCAAGGAGCACTGTGCAAGCGATAATATTGAAATGGAAGGAGTATCAGACCACTGCAAATCTACCAAGACCTGGCCGTCCCTCTAAACTTTCAGCTCATACAAGGAGAAGACTGATCAGAGATGCAGCCAAGAGGCCCATGATCACTCTGGATGAACTGCAGAGATCTACAGCTGAGGTGGGAGACTCTGTTCATAGGACAACAATCAGTCGTATATTGCACAAATCTGGCCTTTATGGAAGAGTGGCAAGAAGAAAGCCATTTCTTAAAGATATCCATAAAAAGTGTCATTTAAAGTTTGCCACAAGCCACCTGGGAGACACACCAAACATGTGGAAGAAGGTGCTCTGGTCAGATGAAACCAAAATTGAACTTTTTGGCAACAATGCAAAACGTTATGTTTGGCGTAAAAGCAACACTGCTCATCACCCTGAACACACCATACCCACTGTCAAACATGGTGGTGGCAGCATCATGGTTTGGGCCTGCTTTTCTTCAGCAGGGACAGGGAAGATGGTTAAAATTGATGGGAAGATGGATGGAGCCAAATACAGGACCATTCTGGAAGAAAACTTGATGGAGTCTGCAAAAGACCTGAGACTGGGACGGAGATTTGTCTTCCAACAGGACAATGATCCAAAACATAAAGCAAAATCTACAATGGAATTGTTCAAAAATAAACATATCCAGGTGTTAGAATGGCCAAGTCAAAGTCCAGACCTGAATCCAATCGAGAATCTGTGGAAAGAACTGAAAGCTGCTGTTCACAAATGCTCTCCATCCAACCTCACTGAGCTCGAGCTGTTTTGCAAGGAGGAATGGGAAAAAAAATTCAGTCTCTCGATGTGCAAAACTGATAGAGACATACCCCAAGCGACTTACAGCTGTAATCGCAGCAAAAGGTGGCGCTACAAAGTATTAACTTAAGGGGGCTGAATAATTTTGCACGCCCAATTTTTCAGTTTTTGATTTGTTAAAAAAGTTTGAAATATCCAATAAATGTCGTTCCACTTCATGATTGTGTTCCACTTTTTGTTGATTCTTCACAAAAAAATACAGTTTTATATCTTTATGTTTGAAGCCTGAAATGTGGCAAAAGGTCGCAAAGTTCAAGGGGGCCGAATACTTTCGCAAGGCACTGTATAAACAAATGTATATGGACACCCCTTAACATGTGTGGATTTGGCTTTTTCAGCCACACCCGTTATTGACAGGTGTATAAAATTGAACAGATAGCCATGCAATCTCCATAGACAAACAATGACAGTAGAATACTAAATAGCTCAGTGACTTTCAACGTGGCACCGTCAGAGGATGCCACCTTTCCAATAAGTCAGTTTGTCAAATTTCTACACTTCTAGAGCGGTCAACTGTATAGGAAAAACTATGGCAAAGTCGTTAAGTGTAGGCCACACAAACTCACAGAATGGGACAGCCAAGTGCTGAAGCGCATAAAAATCGTCTTTCCTTGGATGCAACAATCACTACCGAGTCCCAAACTACCACTGGAAGCAACATCAGCACATATCATATCAAATTTTATTGGTCACATACACATGGTTAGCAGATGCTAATGCGAGTGTAGCGAAATGCCTGTGCTTCTTGTTCCGACCATGCAGTAATATCTAACAAGTAATCTAACAATTTCACAGCAACTACCTAATACACACCAGTGTAAAGGAATGAATAAGAATATGTACATATAAATGTATGGATGAGTGATGGCCGAACGGCATAGGCTAGATGCAGTTGATGGTAAAGAGTACAGCATATACATATGAGATGAGTAATGTAGGGTATGTAAACATTATATAAAGGGGCATTGTTTAAAGTGACTAGAGATACATTTATTACATCCAATTTTTTATTACTAAAGTGGATTGAGATTTGAGTCAGTATGTTGGCAGCTGCCACTCAATGTTAGTGATGGCTGTTTAACAGTCTGATGGCCTTGAGATAAAAGCTGTTTTTCAGTCTCTCAGTCCCAGTTTTGATGCACCTGTACTGACCTCGCCTTCTGGATGATAGCAGGGGGAACAGGCATTGGCTCGGGTGGTTGTTGTCCTTGTTGATCTTTTTGGCCTTCCTGTGACATGGGGTGGTGTAGGTGTCCTGGAGGGCAGGTAGTTTGTCCCCAGTATGTGTCGTGCAGACCTCACTACCCTCTGGAGAGCTTTACGGGTTGTGGTTGTCGTACCAGCAGTTGCCGTATAGCCCGACAGGATGCTCTCGATTGTGTATCTGTAAAAGTTTGTGAGTGTTTTTGGTGACAATTCAAATTACATCAGCCTCTTGAGGTTGAAGAGGCGCTGTTGCGTGTGAGTGGACCATTTCAGTTTGTACGTGATGTGTACGCCGAGGAACTTACAACTTTCCACCTTCTCCACTACTGTTCCGTCGATGTGGATAGGGGGGTGCTCCCTCTGCTGTTTCCTGAAGTCCATGATCATCTCCTTTGTTTTGTTGATGTTGAGTGTGAGGTTATCTTCCTGACACCACATTCCGAGGGCACTTACCTCCTCCCTGTAGGCCGTCTCGTTATTGTTGGTAATCAAGCCTACCACTGTAGTGTCGTCTGCAAACGTGATGATTGAGTTGGAGGAGTGCCACGCAGTCATGGGTGAACAGGGAATACAGGAGAGGGCTGAGAATGCACCCTTGCAGGGTGCACCTCACCACCTTGGGGGCGGCCCGTCAGAATGTCCAGGACCCAGTTGCACAGGGCGGGGTCGAGACACAGGGTCTCGAGCTTAATGACGAGTTTGGAGGGTACTATGGTGTTAAATGCTGAGCTCTAATCGTTGAACAGCATTCTTACACAAACTCTTGTCCGGGTTAGGGCAGTGTGCAGTGTGATTGCATCATCTGTGGACATATTGGGGCGGTACGCAAATTGGAGTGGGTCTAGGGTGTCAGGTAGGGTGGAGGTGATATGATCCTTCATTAGTCTCTCAAAGCACTTCATGATGACAGAAGTCATTTTTCTCAGTTACCTTAGCTTTCTTGGGAACAGGAACAATGGTGGCCTCTCTTGAAGCATGTGGGAACAGCAGACTGGGATAGGGATTGATTGAATATGTCCGCAGCCAGCTGGTCTGCGCATGCTCTGAGGATGCGGCAAGGGATGCCGTCTGGGCCGGCAGCATTGCGAGGGTTAACACGCTTAAATGTTTTGCTCACGTCGGCTGCAGTGAAGGAGAGCCAGCAGGTTTTGGTAGTGGGCCGTGTCAGTGGCACTGTATCGTCCTCAAAGCGAGCAAAGTAGTTGTTTAGTTTGTCTGGGAGCAAGACATCGTCTTGATGTGATCAATTGATGTGATAAATGATAAATGATAAATGTACCTACCTAGGAATTGTAGTTACCAAACAATACTCCCTACTATTTAAAGATAATTTCCCCTCTCTGATGCAAAAACTCAAGGCAAACATACTATTTTGGAGAACTCTCCCAATTTCTCTGCTCGGAAAAATGAATGCCATTTAAAACGGTCTTCCTCCCACAACTGCTCTACCAATACCAGAACATCCCCGTATTCATACCTAAATCCTTTCATAAATAACTGGACTCAATTATCAATCCTTTCATCTGGGATTATAAAACACACAGGATAGGTAAAAAACACCTCTGTAAATCCAAGATGGAAGGAGAATTGTCTCTCCCAAATTGTATATTTTATTACTGGGCCCCTAACCTCCGCGCTGTTACGTTTCTGCTGGATGACGCACTTCCGGCATCCAGCTGGCTTAGTATGGAGCCACTTTCACAGAAAGCCTCTGCACACTATACTGCAATGACGTGCATAGCTTCTCTATCGCGTCGATCCTACCAGCGTTGAATTCAGAAGCTTTCTCAAGGTCCACAATACTCCGGCCTTGCGAAGCGACCGTTCGAATGATGCTTTTGATTTTGGTGTCCAGTTCAGCAATAGTGGCCTTAAGATCCTCAGCTATAGCAACACGTAGCTCCCCCAAAGCCCCCAAAGTTCTGTAAGTGTCACGTTGTTGCATGTGCATGTGCCTCCCGCCAGGTCTGTCTCGTTGTTTAGTGGGGAGTAGGACTCCGATGTGGATTTATTGTCCTTTGGTCGCTTATTACTCGGCATTTTCATATAAAAAGTTACAATCTTGTTGAAAGAAACGTTGTTGTAAAAAGTGTAATAAAGTAGGTTAAATTAGATTATTTCGCAAAAAAGTTGCAGGAGCCTCTCACACACAGCCGTTCACTCCAACATGCTAGCTCCGCCCCAATTCTAGACAATTCCGTGCTTCCAACTTTGTGCCAACAGTTTGGGGAAGGCCCTTTCCTGTTTCAGCATGACAATGCCCCCATGCATAAAGCAAGGTCCATACAGAAATGGTTTGCCGAGATTGGTGTGGAAGAACAGATTCCTGACCTCAACCCCATTGAACACCTTTGGGATGAATTGTAACGATGACTGTGAGCCAGGCATAATCGCCCAACATCAGTGCCCAACCTCTCTAATGCTCTTGTAGCTGAATGGAAGCAAGTCCCCGCTGCAATGTTCCAACATCTAGTGGAAAGTCTTCCCAGAAAAGTGGAGGCTGTTATAGCAGCAATGTTCCAACATCTAGTGGAAAGTCTTCCCAGAAGAGTGGAGGCTGTTACAGCATCAAAGGGGGGACCAACTCCATATTTATGCCCATGATTTTGGAATGAGATGTTCGACAAGGTTCGATGTTCAATGTTCGACTTTTGATCAGGTAGTTTATTTTATAACAGACATACCCCTCCCCATCTTCACAACAACTTTGTCAATATGACTTGAGCATGATAATTGACCATCCAGTGTTATATCTAGGAGTTCAGCTTCCTCAACTAGCTCAATGGTCACACCATTTAGACACAACTCCAGTTGAGGTTTAGGTCTTAATATAATGTTTTTAACCGAATACAATGCTTTTAGTTTTAGATGTATTTGTTTTACTGATAGTGACTGTAACTCTTTATCTAGACTTTTTATGGGCTCACTGGCTTTGGCTGCTAACATGTAGAGTGGGGAATTATCATAGTCATTCTAGCATATCATTTGTAAAAATAGAGAAGAGTAGCAACCCAAGGCAACTGAACTTAGGACAACCACAATGTACCTATCTGATGTTAGAGAAGCTTCCATTGAAGAACACTCTCTGGGTTCTATCGGAGAAATATCTCTCCATAACTCTGTGATGGCAGGTGATGTAAAAGCGATAGCAAGTGAGTTTTTTTTCAATAACACTTTATGATCAATAACATCAAAGGCTGCACTCGATAACAGCTCCAACTATCTTATTATAATCCATTTATTTTAACCAATCATCAGTCATCTGAATCAGTGCAGTACAAGTTGAGTGCACTTCTCAATATGCCTGCTGAAGGCAGTAGGTAACAAGTTCTCTGAAAAATAGCATCTTCATCATTTTACTAAGAACAGGCAGCATACTGATTGGTCGGATGTTAGAGCCAGCAAATGGTGCTTTACTATTTTTAGGCAGTGGAATGACTTTAGCTTCCTTCCACGCCTGTGGACACACACACTGCTTTAAGGCTTTGGTTAAAGCTATTGCAAATAGGGGTGGCAATACAGTCTGCTATCATTCTCAATAGTTTCCCACCAAGGTTTTCTTTTCCTCGTGGCTTGTCATTATTGATGGATAACAATAGTTAATCCAGGGCCTTCCGAGTGGTGCAGCGGTCTAAGGCACCTGCATCGCAGTGCTGAAGCGACACTACAGCCTCGGGTTTGAACCAAGGCCGGCCTTGACCCGGAGCCCCAAAAGGTGACTCACAATTGGCCCAGCGTCGTCTGGGTTAGGGGAGGGTTTGGCTGGGATGATTTCCTTGGCTCATTGTGCTCTAGTGACTCCTTGTGACGGGCTGGGCGCCTGCAAGTTTCATCCGACACATTGGTGTGGCTGGCTTCCGGGTTAAGCGAGCAGTGTGTTAAGAAACAGACCGGTTTTGCGGGTCATGTTTTGAAGGAAGCATGACTCGACCTTCGCCTCTCCTGAGCCAGTTGAGGAATTGCAGCGATGAGACGAGATCGTAAAAAACAATTGGATATGACAAAAGTGGGGGGGAATAAGGGGGTAAAAAAAATCACTGTCATTTTTCCACCAATTTCAAAACAACAACCCAAAGCAAAACCGAACCGAAAGCATCTCTTTCATTATTAGATTTAAAAAAAAATTGTTCACTGTTCAATGTTGCAATTCAATTGTGAGATTTTCCACTTTAATAATATATATATTTTTTAAACATGTATTTATCACATGTGCCAAATACAAAATGAATATACTTTAAGGTGAAATGCTTACTTACGAGCCCTTTCAAATCAAATCAAATCAAATCAAATCAAATGTATTTATATAGCCCTTCGTACATCAGCTGATATCTCAAAGTGCTGTACAGAAACCCAGCCTAAAACCCCAAACAGCAAGCAATGCAGGTGTAGTTAAAATGGAGTTAAAAAGTAAGAACATGTACAAATAGATACAAATTAAATAACAATAACAAGGCTATATACAGATTATATACATGGAGTACCGGTACCGAGTCAGTGTACTGAGGTATGAGGTAGTTGAGGTGATTCATTGAGTCAGTGTACTGAGGTATGAGGTAGTTGAGGTGATTCATTGAGTCAGTGTGCTGAGGTATGAGGTAGTTGAGGTGATTCATTGAGTCAGTGTACTGAGGTATGAGGTAGTTGAGGTGATTCATTGAGTCAGTGTGCTGAGGTATGAGGTAGTTGAGGTGATTCATTGAGTCAGTGTACTGAGGTATGAGGTAGTTGAGGTGATTCCTTGAGTCAGTGTATGTAAATTTGTTTAGATGATTGACTGAAAAGCAGAACGTCTGGGTATCCATTTGATTAACTGTTCAGCAGTCTTAGGGCTTTGGGGTAGAAGCTGTTCAGTAGCCTTTTGGTGCCAGAGTTGGCGCTCCGGTACCGCTCCGGTGCCGTGCGGTAGCAAAGAGAACAGATTTTGACTTGGGTGGCTAGAGTCTTTGAACATTTTTAGGGCCTTCCTCTGACACCGCCTGGTATAGAGGTCCTGCATGACAGGGAGCTCGTGCCCAGTGATGTACTGGGCCGTACTCATTCCCCTCTGAAGCGCCTTGAAGTTGGATGCAGAGCAGTTGCCATATCAAGCCGTGATACAGCCAGTCAAGATGCTCTCAACAGTGCAGCTGTAGGACTTTTTCAGGATCTGAGGGCCCATGCAAAAGAGAGAAGTCCAGTATCAAATTGCAGAGGAAGGTGTTTAAATCGCAGGGTCGTCAGCTTAGTGGCAAGTTTGGAGGGCACAATGGTGTTGAACACTGAGCTGTAGTCAATGAACAAGCATTCTCACGTAGGTGTTCCTTTTTTTCCAAGTGGGAAAGGGCAGTGTGGAGTGCAATATAGATTGTGTGGATCTATTGGGGTGGTATGTGATTTGGAGTGGGTCCAGGGTGTCTGGGAGGATGGTGTTGATGTGGGCCATGACCAGCTTTTCAAGGCATTTATTTCATGGCTACAGATGCGAGTGCTACTGGGCGATAGTCATTTAGACAGGTTACCTTGGCGTTATTGGGCATGCGGACTATGGGGGTCTGCTTGAAACATATGGGTATTACAAACTCGGCCAGGGAGAGGTTGAAAATGTCAGTGAAGACACTTGCCAGCTGGTCAGCGCATGCTCTGAGTACGCGTCGTGGTTATCTGTCTGACCCCTGAGGCCTTGTGAATATTATCCTTTTTAAAGGTCTTACTCACATTTGCTACGGAGAGCGTGATCACAGACGTCAGGAACAGCTGGTGCTCTCATGCATGGTTCAGTGTTGCTTGCTTCAAAGAGAGCACAGAAGGCATTTAGCTTGTCTGTTAGGCTTGTGTCACTGGGCAGCTTGTAGCTGGGTTTCCCTTTGTAATTCATGATAGTTTGCAAGCCCTGCCACATCTGACGAGCATCAGAGCCGGTGTAGTAGGATTCGATCTTAGTCCTGCACAGACACTTTGTCTGTTTGATTGTTCGTCGGAGGGTATAGCGGGAATTCTTATAAGTATCCGGATTTGAAAGCGGCAGCTCTATCTTTTAGCTCAGACCGGATGTTGCCTGCAATCCATGCCTTTTGGTTAGGATATATACACCTACGGTCACTGTGGGCACTATGTGGTCGATGCACTTATTATTGAAGCTGGTGACTGATGTTTTAAACTCTTCAATGGCATCAGATGAGTCCCGGAACATATTCCAATCTGTGCCAGTGAAACAGTCCTGCAGCTTAGCATCCTCTTCGTCAGACCACTTCCGTTTTGAACGTATCACTAGTGCTTCCTGTTTGAGTTTTTGCCGCATCTGGGTGAGCATTGTCTTGTTTGCTTATGGCCCTTTATAGCGCGTTGAGTACAATCTTAGTGCCAGCATCGGTTTGTGGTGGTAAATAGACACAGCTATCATTAATATTAGCATACTGTAAATCATGGAACATTTTTTACAATTACAGGTAATCACCTTTAAAACTGCAGCATTTTCTCTACGACCCATGACGAAATGTCAAGTTGGAGACTAAAGTGTTTTGCCAGCGAGGTGGGGGGGCATCCACATCTCCCTTTTTCTCTGTCTGTCTAAAATAAAAAAAAATAAAAATGGCTAATCGAGTCAATCAGCGACTTGTGAGTGTCAGGTGACGAATAGTATGTGTGTGTGAAACAACAACAGCAGTCAAGCACCCAAGCTAACTGGCTAACGTTGGCTAGCTACTTCCAGACACAGATGAGAGAACAGCTTTCTCTGACCATTTTACTCGCCCTAGCAGAGCTGGTTAGGCTGTTTTTATGTTATCCAGAACATTGGTAACTGCCACTGTGCTGCTGGGAACAATTTAATAACGCATTTTTGCTAATGTTTACTGACATTGGCCATATTCAATGGGTGTTGAGCATTCATAAATACGTCAGTTATTCTTCGCTCTGGCACACTCAGATTAGAGTGCTCTGATATCAGAGTGAATTTTCCAGCAATGTTCATCAACAGCTGCCTGATATCGGAGTAGATAGCTAGAGCAAATTAACCAGCTACATCTATCAACAGTTGTCACATTGACATCGTGAACATTGGGGCGGCATGAATTTGCAGGAAGCTTTACACTTTAACTTGAAATTAAAACAACCTCCTGACTAAATTTGAAACGTGTAATATCTGAAAATGTAGACACCTAGACTATCTTGCACGTATACATGAATGAATGCTTCTCCCTCTCTGTCACGAATGCCATGGTTGCCCTTAGTTTGAAGATGTAATCCGGAGATAAGTGTTTTCTCCATCTCCTTAGCTATTAATTCCACTGAATTTAAAACCTCATCTCTCTGCATGTCCAGCCCACTCATTATCTCAGCCAATCATGGCTAGCGGGAAGGTTGATTACTTTTTCAGTGGCTAAACCAACTAGGCTCGTAATTTAACAATTTTATTTGTATTTACAGATGGCATACAAGTTCATTATTAAGGCACATGAAAGTTCACAAACTCCAGAAGGCATTTCTGCAACAAAAAAAAACACATTAGATTTTATTTTTTTAAAGTTTACTTTCAAATGTCCCTCCTGTGAAGTAGTGACGTGTGACATACGTCTTGCTTGATAGTTACCGCCTAAGCTGGAAGCTACGCCAAGCAACGAAGGCTAACAGCGTTGCGGGATCCAAATTAAACAGGTAGGCTAGTAAACAGGAAAAACTTTTTCAGAAACACTCAAAACAACAAACCGAGCTCACTCCTCGTTCAGCGTCGTATTCTGATGACGTGCAGGTTGGTGTGTGTCTCACAATTAAATACGTTACCAAAGGAAAGCTGTGAAAAAGTGATAATTCTTTAATGTGTGTGTTCCTTTTGTGTCTTAAATCTCAAAGAAAAAGCACAGCGTCACCAATAGGTGCAGAAATACATAACATGTTTAAAAAAAAAAAAATGTAATGTTTGTTTTAGTCTGCCTGGAGTGCCAGATGGGCGGGGTTTGCACTTTTGCGACTATTCTATTGCTTGCATCCCACCATGTATGCTCAATCAAGTCCAGATAACGTATTTTCAGTTATCAGTTGAATTTACCACAGGTGGACTCCAATCAAGGTGTAGAAACATCTCAAGGATGATCAATGGAAACAGGATGAACCTCAGAATACTTATGTAAGTAAGGTATTTCTGTTTTATATATTTAATACATTTGCTAAATTTTATTAAAACCTGTTTTCACATTGTCCTTATGGGGTATTGTGTGTATAATGCTGAGGATTTCTTATTGTTTTAATCCATTTTAGAATAAGGCAGTAACGTAACAAAATGTGGAAAAAGTAAAGGGGTCTGAATAGCTTCCTGAAGGCACTGTGTATTATCGGATATTGACCTTCTGACCTAGGTAGATCTATAAAAAACATCAGTAATTTCTCTGTTCTGTTTGGCTAATCTCCTGTGGTTCTGGTTGCTATGGCTGTTGCTAGCGGGTGACCATTCCCTTAACATAGGATGTCTAGTAAAAACTAGGATGTTCAGACTAAACAGAGACAGATGAGAAACCTATAATGAGCCTTTTTCAAACAAAATAATGCTAAATTCTTCATATTCAAATATCCTTGTCAAAACATACATCTGTAGGTGTTTAATTACGGTTTTCTTTTGTTTTCATTATGTCTCCAATCGACTAAGTGCCCATACCTCCTCCATGCTTGCTTTCCCTCTACAATCCTATATTAGGTTTCCTTAAATCAGAACCACAACAATGTTCTTTGGCAAACATTGTACCCAGACATTAAATCATACAGTACCCAGACATTAAATCATACAGTACCCAGACATTAAATCATACAGTACCCAGACATTAAATCATACAGTACCCAGACATTAAATCATACAGTACCCAGACATTAAATCATACAGTACCCAGACATTAAATCATACAGTACTCAGACATTAAATCATACAGTACTCAGACATTAAATCATACAGTAAATCATACAGTACCCAGACATTAAATCATACAGTCCCCAGACATTAAATCATACAGTACCCAGACATTAAATCATACAGTACCCAGACATTAAATCATACAGTCCCCAGACATTAAATCATACAGTACCCAGACATTAAATCATACAGTACCCAGACATTAAATCATACAGTACCCAGACATTAAATCATACAGTAAATCATACAGTACCCAGACATTAAATCATACAGTACCCAGACATTAAATCATACAGTACCCAGACATTAAATCATACAGTACCCAGACATTAAATAATACAGTACCCAGACATTAAATCATACAGTACCCAGACATTAAATCATACAGTACCCAGACATTAAATCATACAGTAAATCATACAGTACCCAGACATTAAATCATACAGTACCCAGACATTAAATCATACAGTACCCAGACATTAAATCATACATTAAATCATACAGTACCCAGACATTAAATCATACAGTACCCAGACATTAAATCATACAGTAAATCATACAGTACCCAGACATTAAATCATACAGTACCCAGACATTAAATCATACAGTACCCAGACATTAAATCATACATTAAATCATACAGTACCCAGACAATAAATCATACAGTACCCAGACATTAAATCATACAGTACCCAGACATTAAATCATACAATACCCAGACATTAAATCGTACAGTCCCAAAACATTAAAGCATACAGTACCCAGACATGAAATCGTACAGTAAATCATACAGTACCCAGACATTAAATCATACAGTAAATCATACAGTACCCAGACATTAAATCATACAGTACCCAGACATTAAATCATACAATAAATCATACAGTACCCAGACATTAAATCATACAGTACCCAGACATTAAATCATACAGTAAATCATACAGTACCCAGACATTAAATCATACAGTACCCAGACATTAAATCATACATTAAATCATACAGTACCCAGACAATAAATCATACAGTACCCAGACATTAAATCATACAGTACCCAGACATTAAATCGTACAGTCCCAAAACATTAAAGCATACAGTACCCAGACATGAAATCGTACAGTAAATCATACAATACCCAGACATTAAATCATACAGTAAATCATACAATACCCAGACATTAAATCATACAGTAAATCATACAATACCCAGACATGAAATCATACAGTACCCAGACATTAAATCATACAGTCCCAAAACATTAAATCATACAGTCCCAAAACATTAAATCATACAGTCCCAAAACATTAAAGCATACAGTCCCAAAACAT